>NW_026068077.1:1634789-1829707 GCF_014885135.2 Alexandromys fortis | reverse complement strand
TATATATATTGTGGGGATGTGTGCTTGTTTTTACTCTGTGCCTCTTGTTTGTATGCTGCTATATGTACATATGTATACATATGTCCATATGTGAACATAGTTTTAGCAGGAAGAGAACAACACAGATAATGGTACAGGCTTTAATATCCTCGTCTTGCAGCGTTATTAGTCACAAGCCCACTGTGTGACAATCTTTGCTACAGGAAATCCTCAGTTCTTGGGAATAGTAAGTTGACAGTAGTGTTCCTCGAGTGTTTATACGAATTAGGCACACATAGATATTTTTATTTCCAATTAATCTGATTTCTGATGTGGATTACTCAACGGGCAATAATAAGTTTTTTAAACTCAAGAGAACTGGAAGTGTCTTCTCTGTTTAAAAACAGTAAGTTTAGATCACAGTACAGAGCCACCCTGTGACTTAAGAGAGATGTGCTCTCATGATTGCTGCAGATAATCTCTTTAACAGTTCATCAAAATACAATTTAGTTTTCTTTGGATTGCTCAAAGTCAGCACATGATTCTGGAAGTTCAGCATGTTTCTTTGGAAGGACTGTGAAATGGAGGCTCCCAGAAACATCTACTGTGTCCTGTTGGCGTGTTGCTTAGGAGGGACCATGAGATGGAGACTCCCAGCAGCACCTAGTGTGTCCTGTGGTTTTGTTTGATATTTGCAGTTTGTTAGGCAGTGATCCCAGGAAAGAAAGGACAAACACAGCCACAATGTTTGCAGTATAGATTTCTAGAATTTTCTAATCAGAGAGCAAGTGTGAACTCAGAAGGTTGGGCTTTCCATAATGGAAATATAAAGCCCTCTGACTTTATATTTGAATTTTGTTCCCTTTCTCTATAGCTTGGAATAATAACACAGTTACTAGATTCCTCTGTTTAATGATTTAATATAAACACCTACATTTAGTCCCTGGGAACTAAATGAGTCAATACATTGACAGTCGTGAGAATAGTGTTTGGTTCATAGTAACAATTCAGCAAGAATTCTTGGTGTAGTCAAAGGCAGAGCAGAAAAATGTAAGAGCACTCTTAAGTTTTTGAGATTTTATTTAATGTCTATTTATTTTTGAGACAGTGTCTCATGTTGCTCAAGGTAGCCCTGAACTCGCTATGAAGCTGAGGATGATCTTTTGCTTCTGGTCCTTCTGCCTTCACTTTCTGAGTCCTAGGTTTGTTAAGTGTTCAACACCACGCATGGCTTGTGTTTTGCTGAGAGTCGAACACAGAGCTTTGTCCATGCTAGGCAAGCACTCTACCAACTGAACTACACGCCCAGCCCCCCCATTCTTAGTTTTCTCTGGAAATAATTGCATTCGATAGCTATAAAAGCACCGACCCTCAAAGCCCTTTCTCAGAAGTGTGGCCGAAGAATTGTCATGGCAGGAAGGTTCGCAGTGGCAGTCTGCTTTGACAGAAGTGAGAGTGAGTGGGTCTCAGAAGATGTGCTGCACACTTTTGTAGGGCAGTGAAGTTTTCTAAAGGAGCCTCTAGCTTCATCTTAGTTGGAATAGCATCGGGTTTGCAGTCGTTCACAGAAGGGAAGAGGGCTCTGTAGGCGCCTGTGTGGAGGGCTGCAAGGAGGTTGGGGTGTACTGCGCTTGCGGAGGTATCATCCCGTGCCAGCTTCTCTCATTGTCGCCGGCTCATTGATCAGTAGGCAGTGCATTGCTGCTGTTATTTGCTCCAGTGAGCATCAGCTGGAAGAGGAGGTTTATAGAGAATGCACTGGCACCCGCATTTCCTCCCCGGGATAGCCGGGCTCAGGTCCCATGTGGCTTCTCCATTTCACTGGAGCTCACTAGTACTCTCTTCAGGTTACTGGAGGAACTGAGAAGCTGGAGAAGCAACCCTAACCGTCGAGCCCCGCAGTTCTGTGATCCCTGTCTCCCACCGCTTGTGGGACACGTCCCTGATGTTGGTGTTCACGTGGCATCTGTCTAGGTTAGAGTCCGCTGTCACCTTTGCGGCTGCGGCTGTGCATGGACACAGGTGTTTGCCTGTTTTACTGCACATGCGCCATTGCCTGTGAACCTTCTCACAGCTAAACGGCAAAGGAGATGTATGTTGCTGGTGGGGAAGGCATACAATGATTAGAATACCGCGTGGAAATGGGTGAGCGCGGGCTTACTGTTGGAAGGATCTTTTTGGTACCAGTGTGGGCTGTGGAGAGACATTTAAGTATCAAAGCACATGTTTCTATACTGGACATATGACCTCATCTTGTACAAAGAAAATACAATTTTAGACTTAGAAGATTCCTGAATATTTTTATTTATTTCCAAGCATGAGTCCACCTGATGGTAAGCAGCCCCATCAGGTCTTTGAGTTTGTCACGGTTCTGCTACTAGAATATCATCTAATTGTCCCTGTACGGAGAGGAAGTATAGTTTTAGAGTCCCATGGAGGGAGGATCACGGAGCCAGTGAGAAATGGCTGCTGTTTGGTCTTTCCTGGCTTGGGCTTTGTGGTGTGGGCATCAAGTGAAACTGAGATTTGAGTGTTTACCTTCAGAATCTGAAACGGCACAAACTTCCCAGCGTCCATCACACCCTGCCATCCACAGGTGAGGCTGTCGCTCCTCGGAGAGATGTCTCCGTCAGGCTACACAGGGCACAGGAAATCAAAGGCTCAGGAGTGCTGGCCTGAGGATCCTGGTCTTGCCATCTTCTCATGTAAATTAATTCCATTTTTAAAACATATTTTGCCAGAAGCATTAAATTAAACCCACTCCCATGCAATTGCAAAATCTAGAAACCGCTCTAAATTTCCTTTCTAGATTTGTCCTCTGGGTTATTCTTTCTCTATCTATCTTTCTTTTTAATTTTCTTTTTTTTGGTGTGTGTGTGTGGGGGGCAGTCACAGTTTCCTGATCCCTGCAGTAACACAATAGTTCCATAGAACTGTAATAAGGAATAAATAAATCATCCACTATAAATTACAAACTAGAGTGCCTGGCACACATGTTTGCTATAATAATATCAATTACGTTATTAATAAGTACCTAGTAATTATTTTATTGTTAATAGTCATAAAATAACGTTTTGTGTTGACACACTTTCGCTACCCAGCATCTGACAATAAAAAGGTGATTCTCTGGACGAGTCAGATTCTTTAATTATCTAGTGAAATCGAGGCCATAAATCATTGAACATCTTGCCTCATTTTTATGTGAATTATTTGGATTGACTAAGTGCTCTTGGTAGCGGGCTGGGTTACCATCTGCTGTGTTTTGCCTCCATAGGTCAGGCCTGTTCTCCTAGGGAATGGAGAGGTGGGGAAGAAATGCCAATAACCTCACTCCAAAATGTATCCTAACTGTCTTGTTCACATTTATAGGACAGTTTTATTGCTGTAGGTAAGACGGAAAACTGGGCATTATTCCAGCCTCTTGGCAGTTTTCCTTTTCCAAGGTACTAATATTAGGATTAGCGTGTTGTTTTAAAGGCATTGCCTTTGTGCACCTTATAATTGCTTGTTCTTGAGGGAGGCTTGGAACATTTGGGTTCCGGTTTTCCTGCCAAATAAGGGAGAGGATGTCTCTTTTATTTTAATACTTTGATTGGTTTTTAAAGTTAGCAGCATTGCAGCCCATTTTGCAAGAGACTAGATCAGAGGCAGTCTAGGCCCAGTGTGAATGGGGCTGAGGCAGAGCGAGGCAGTGGGCACACAGGTAGCTCACCAGGGAAGGTCTTCCATTGACTTGGTACTGGTGCCAGCGTTCGGCTTTGCAGTGATTTGCCTCTTCCCTTGTTTTAAATAAAATCTTTGATGGATCAAAAGTATATGAAAAGATTAAATTATGCAGTGATATAATCCTATTCCCTCTATAGCGTTGGTTCTCAACTGACCCTTTAATACAATTCCTCATGTTGCGGTGACCCCGGCCATAAAATTACTTCCATTGCTGCTTTATAACTCTAATTTTGTTATTGTTATGAATCGTAATAGAAATATCTGTGGTTTCTGATGGTCTCTTGGGGGTCACGACCTACAGGTGAAGTCACTACTCTAAAGCACTGACGAAGCATGGTGATTGTGGCATCAGCATTTTATAACTGCGGTAACAAGCATTCTTCCACTTCTGCTTGAATTTTGGTACGTTTCCTAAAGACAACTGAGTACAGCAAAAATTTTAGCATTTCTATATCTCTACATAGGGCAACAGCCCTTCTAATTACATAGTAGTCTTTCTCTCTACAAAACTCTCTTAAAGCAATATAACAGAAAAGGAAAAGAAGGGAAAAAGAAATCTTGCTTGCCATTTTTGTCATTTCGGGGACATCGAGGTCTGGACATCAGTCTTAGTTTTCTTGGGGATATTTTGGTTGAACTCACAGGTTCCTCTCAAGGCTCATTTTCCATTTTCCCATAATCGTCATGAGGCTTCAGGAGGTAAGCATCTCCTCCATACTCAGTGGATGAGTGTACGTGGTGGCCTTTTCATAGACTTCAGTGCTGACGCACTCAAACTCATCTTCTTGCTGGTGGCCTTGCCGTAATAGGTGGGTGATCAGTGAGACTTCTGGCATTAGCGTAGAGGAAGAAAGGGCCAAGAGTGCATGAGGGCAATTAGAGTAAATTTCAAAGCAAAGGTGACGGTCTGTGCCATTCCTTGCTTCCTACTCTTGTGACAAGACCAATTACTGTCACTGCTTCATGAAGCTGCATTCCCTAGGCGTGTGCTAGAATAAGAATAATTCTGCAATTTGACCTGAAAATTGTGGTACCTGATTAAACTATTTCTTTTTTCTTTCTTTTTTTGGTATTGATGGAGGTTATGGCATTCATAGAGGAACTACTGTCTATTAGAGGTCTGGACACTATTGCTAATATCTGTGACCTTATGGAGGACGGTTACTCTGTTTGCAGCCATCTGAGGCTGAAAATAGGAAAAATAGGCCCTATTCTGTCCTTTTCTCTTTCATAGGTTGCTCTGGGAATGATGGAAATTATATGCGAAAATTCTGTTCACCATGAAGTTGATGCTACAAATAGGAAAATCCATATTGAATAAGCAGTCATTATTTTTTAATTGTGTTCATGGGATGTGTGTGAAAGCCAGACAGATATCAGATGTCCCAACAATCACTCTCTGCTTAGCTTTTGAGGCAGGATCTCTCTCTCACTGAACTCGCAGCCCTTAGGCAACTTGTCAGTCAGCCCAAAGGATCGTCCTGTTTCCCCCTGTGCAAACTTTTTATGTAGGTGCAGGAACCTGAACTCAGTTCTGCTGCTCACACAGGACCCACCTCACTCACTGAGCCATTTCCCTACTTCTCTTGTCTCTCTTTTTGACTTGGATTTCCTGGACTGTCCATTGAATTGCACTGGACTAAAGAAATAGACATTGCAACCATGACACAAATAAGTAAATTCCCTTATTTCACTGGTAGGGATCACTCTTAATTTAGAGTCACACGCTGTTAAAATCATAGGACATGGAGACAGTCAAAGCTCTTGTTCTCCCATAGTAACTAAGTTCACATAAAAGGCATTCAGAATGAACCAGGCGGTGGTGGTGCACGCCCTTCATCCCAGCACTCGGGAAGCAGAGGCAGGCAATTGCTATCCATTGGTAAGGAGATGACACACACTATGTGTTAATGATTGACATTTTTTTAGAGATTGAACCGTTACCATGGCATCAGAGCATCCCACTGTAAGGTTGAGCATCTGAAGATACCTACTCTCAAGCTGCCTGTTTGGATGGAGCTAACACGCATTTAACATATCCTGCTTGAAACCTCTTAAGCGGAGAAATTTTCCTGTCTATCGAGCACGTCTTTAGAAGAAGGCAGTCATTAATTTCTTCACTTCCATGTAACTTGCATGTGGATTCCTTTCCTTAACTTGTGTGTCAGTCACCATTTGAGGAAGACTACGAAATGTTCTACGTGTAGTATTTTTGCGGTGGCATGGCGCAGCGTGTTCCAGGCTAAGGACCTCTGTGTTTATTTTCACGTATTGTCTGGCTGTGTAATTCCCACTTTTAAAAAAGTGTTCCCAGACAGCAGCACGACAATAACTCGAGACTTGGGCGTGGTGGGCCTGAGTTCTGCTTGCTTAGCTTCCCTCGTCCCTGGCTGGACAGCAACCATCATCCACACTCCTCACGCGGGTTTCTCTCTGTCGGCTACACCGTCCTTTAAATACACTTCATCTAAACCTTTTCCAGGTAGCTGTCTGGGGGACATCTGTGAGATGACCAATAGAGAAATCAGTTTAAAACTTTAGGTGTCTGAGTATGGTGACTTAGATTCATTGTCATAAGGACTTGTACCCTCTTCTCCATAACAGGAGAGAATGACAAACGGAGGAGTGACAAAAACCCTGTCCGAATTCACATAGGCGTCTTGGTTTGTTTTCTTTTGGCGAGTGGGAGCCTTGCTGAGGGAGAGCAGGTATGCCGGCCACCCATCCCCCTGCTCCGGCAGACCTGTTGAGTATTGTTCTGTATGTCACCTATTGCTTCTTACCCCAGTCTACTGTGTTTCTGTGATTGGTGTGGGGCCATGTTGTTCTGGAGGAGTTGGCTCTGGATCAGGATCTACACAGCCCCTCCCCCTCCCCCTGAAAGGAGGCTTGGCTGAAATCAGCCTTTGCTTTTCATGAGGTGGGATGTGGTGGAATCAAAGCAGGGTAAGAGCCGAGAGCTTCCTGTTTCCAGCTGTTTTCCTCAGCAAAGAGTTTTTTTTTTTTTTTTTTCCCTGCTAAAGAGGATGCTTCCTTTCAAGGGGTTTTTAATCTCAAACTGTTTCCTCAGTTTATTCCTCCGCTGTGAAATGTGTTCTCTTTAGGTCAAAACTGTCTTTTTTAAAAATCCAACCTGTCCTTTTCAATGTTGCTAGTTACCACTCAGAAGGACCTATGTGTTTTATAAAGTCTCTTTAACGGTTACAAAGACAAACTTTTGCCACTGAGTTTTATCTTTTGTTGCATTGCTTTTATTTATGAAAAATTTTAGATGTCAAAAGCACATTGGGAACTCTATTAATTTGACCATTTAATCTTTGTAAACAAAGCAGTTAAAAGTAAAATATGGCCTTAAGGTCTGTTTTGTTTTGTTTTGTTTTTTTCCCTTCCAAAAACACTGTAATGATAGATAATTTGTTTAATGTAAATGCTTAAAATTAAAATTAAGGCACTCAAAACTGCATAAATGCAAAAAATGAATATTAAAAGTGGTTTGATTTATTAAGTGATGGTGGGCATAAAATCTGCCTTTTTGCTGTTGTTATTACTTCAGTTTTAGTGTTGATGATACTTCCAATTTTGCATTTATAAATTCTGCTTCCTTTGGGAATACATGAACTATAAAAATGAATTATCTTAATCACTCCTTAAATATAATCCAAGATTACTAAGTAGACATTTTGCCCATTTCCTGGATGGTCTGGGTGTCTGGATTAATGAGAGTTCTCTTTATGCACTGGTCCTCGAGGGAACTGGGCTTGAAAGGACACCAGGGTGAAAGGAACCCCCTTTCTCTGGGCTTACCTTTCCTGAAACATCCATAGCGACCTCCTGAAAGCAGGGGGCACTGGCCAGCAAGAGGCCTCATATCTCTGCCCTGTTGCTGGAGCTAATCCTTCCTGATAGGACGAAGCCAGTGGCATATGGGGGAGAAGCACCTCATTTCGTTTTCACTTTAGTGCTAACGCTGGCATATGCTTCTGAATTGAAGTGGGGTCCCAAATGCCAATACCCGGTAAAAGAATTAAACGCTTAAAAAAGAAGTCCCCCCATTTTCCCTTGTGTGGCCCACCCCCTTGAGAGTGAGGGGTTGCTAGCACTGACAAGCACCCACATTGCCTATTTATCCGTACTGTTTAATAGAGAGCTATGAAAAAAATGGCAATTAACATATTCAGACAGAAAATCATCCTGGCTGAATGACTCATTAAATAGTCGTATAAACAGGATGTGCTGAAATGAACTGGTACAAAATTTAGTTTCATTGGGTCTTTGCTGTACACCACTGCTCATTACCAGCCCTTTAAGAAGCAGACATGTGAGTGTTTAGAGGACACTTATGTTCCTTTTCTCTTTATTTTTTTCTTAAATACTTTCCCCTTCCTCCACACATCCCCCGCCGTTCCAATTTCTCTGGCAAGCATCTTCCCATGAACCTATCTCAACACAAAGTATTGTGTGGGAAACCAAGTTAGGGGGCACAAAGAACTTCCGAGTTGCGCTCAGGTCAGTGGTTCAAAACCCCAGTTGACAATTCTTGTGTACTTGGAGATTTTTAAAGCATGCATGGAGCATTCTTGAGGACCGTTCCTTAGGGCTCCCATCTGGTAGGTCTAGGAATCTCTAGGTAAGAGGTTCATGTAAGATGTGACTAGCTAGCAAGGCCATCACTCTGAGCTGATCTCTGTCCTCATGGTAAAGCTCTTTCTGTGACTTCAAGAAGACACCGGGCTTCCATCTCAGTGACTTGTGTTCCTGACTACATATGACAGTCACCTGGGGGAGCATGGGGAAAACGATGGATGCTTGCCCACAACCCCCAATCCCGAATTCAACAGGATCGTTCTCAGTGTTCCCTTCCCCCAGGTGGTTTTAATGCGCAGTCGCGTTTTGAGTGCTGTTCTTCATGAACAGATGGAGCTAGTCTGGGCTGGAAAAGTCTTTCCGTGTTTTCTAGTACTTCACCTGGTGTGGAACCCACTTCTCCAGCTGCACACTTACTTGACTGTTCCCTCTAGGCTCCCGGTGTTCGTTGGTGCTTGGTTCTCAGGTGGGAATACGAGGCTCTGTCTGCTCTTAGTAGGACAGATTTCTTTCCTTCCTACACGAGTGCTGCCTCTGTGATGTACAGATGTGTCTGCGTAGGATTAGCACCCACAAAGGCTGAATAACAAGGACTGGGAGCAGATTCGCATAGGGAAGAAGGCCTCCTTTTCAGTCCTGTTTAGGCCCAAGACAAATTTTGAATAAATGACTTTAATGTTGATCAAGTTTTGACATTAAGCTGGATCTTTTCAGAACCCCACTACCGTTTGCATTTCTTGCGTCAGGACTGTAAATGGCCATAAGATCAGCCCTTGTCTGAAGACCCATGAAGCAAACAAATACATATTTCCTATTTCAAGAAGAGGTGGAAATTTTCCCTTAAGAATGATGGTGTAACCGCCTGAGGACTAAACTTGCCGGCTGTCCAAAAGTCTCTAAGTGTTTCTTAGCTGGAAGTAGTATTTGCTAAGAGGAAAACGCTGTCATTTCACGTTGCTCATTCCCAAGGAGAAAGGCATCTTGGGGAGGAAAAAGCTCCCTTTTGAATGCAGCTTTCCATCCCCTCCCTCCACTTGGAATTACTGTGCAGATGCAGTTACATCATGTGACAGCTGAGTTAGTGATTCAGTTCCTGAAATCGGAAGAGGGGTTAAGGTGCTGGAAATGGGCATGGGCAGTAGCTGGGATTTAGGTGCTAGGTCCTTGTATCCCATAGTATGAGAGAAGGAAAACCAGCTAAGGAGAAGGAGATCATTGATGGTTCTTGCAGTAGAGCACAAGCTCTCGGGGTAGACTTAGCATCTGTGTACAAGGATTTCAAAGGGTGTTGATGTCAAGAAAGGTTCCCTTAGAGGAGAAGACAGCAGACAGACCTTGACTTTTAGCTCATGTTGGGACTGTCTAGTGTACGCCAGTATGGCAAGAGACCCCCAGTTGGCTGTTTAGAAAGGCTGTTATGCCTTGGAGTTCAGACCTACCGTCTGATGAGTGCTCTCTCGGAGCCACGCAAGGTGAGAGTCCGCTCTTGCAGGAGCCAGAGTGTGAGCATGTTGTTTAGTATTGCACCTTAGCCAGTCTCGCGACCAGTCCCAGGAGGCAGCGTAGGAATGGGGATAACTTATGATAACGTGGATCCTTGGCTCTTAGGCTTGGCTTAAGATGAGCAAAGAGAACCCGAGTAAAAACCTCTTCTTACAGACTTGCAGAGAAGGAACGACTTCTGTGACTGACAGGCTAGCGGTGCCTTTGGTCACGTGTGTCACCTGGTAGAGAGGATAACTGTCCTATTGTTTTCTTGTCAGTTGGTATAACAAGTGGGTGGTGTCTTCCAATGTGATGAATTAATTTGTGTTCATTGCGGTAACAGTGATCATAATGAATTAATTTCATATTCATGTACGTATCAGAGGTCCCCCCCCCTTCCACTTTCATGTAGCTTTAGCCAATGGGTACTTGGGACATTTACCATGTCTGATCATATCGCAGCAAAAATTTCTCATGGATGTTAACTTCAAAGCCTTTAATCCGATGTTAAAGCAATTAGTGTTTTCATAGCTTTGTAGGAACTTGAATATTATCCCTTTTATTTTATAAAACAAGAGAAAAGTGTAAATAGTTCTATCATAGAGCTGCTAGGACACAGAATATGTTTAATACATTACTTGCATAGTTTAGTTTGATTTTAAAAGATTTAAACCAAATGTTTACAGTTTGTGACTTTGTTGAAGACAAACAGTGCTTCTCCAGTACAAACAGAAAATATTAAAAACTGCATTCTGTGTGCAGTAGCTTGGTTTTCATCGACTTTCTTCTTTCTTCCTTCCTAGACAAGATTGATAAATGTATGTGCATATATTATTTATCTGCTCATGTAAGGACATGTAATTGGCTATTAGATATGGTAATTGCATAAGTATATCTTATTCAAACTCATTTCCTTTTCTGTTTATAAAAATAAATGTTTTCGTTAAATTGAAATAGATATGAAAATAAAAGTACCCCATTTAAGGTTGAGCAGCCAGGTACCCAAACAGAAAATCAGATGATCCCAGGGAACGTCTGACAAACTTGGGTCTCAACCTATGGGCTTTCTCATCATTTGCTCATCGTGTTTGCTGATCATTGGAGAAATGTCATTAGAGCAAGGACCCTCACCACTGTCCTGCTCAGCTGATTTGTGTCCCCGGGGAATATGGCTGAATCTTTTGTAAAGAGACCCCCCCCCTCGCTGCACCCCTGACTATCAAGAAGTCACTTGGAATCTTGAAGTTTAAGTTTGAAAATGGAAACCTTCCTCCCGGTACTGCCTGAGGCTGTAAACTTCTGAGTTTTGTAATCTCACAACTCCTGTTGTGTTTGATTCCAAGCAGCAACTGTAATCCATCCCAGGATGCCTTGTTTCTGCAGGGGGTGACTCTTTTACTGTCTAGCCTGTATGAAGAAGGGACCCTGTAGCAAACGACAAAGGCGGCGTAGCGGGTTACTGTTGTTTTCATTATTTTTGCTATTATTTTAACAAACTTTACAGTAATATGCTAACCAAGACTTATAATTTCAGGAAGTAGGAGGAAATGTTGGGATGGGAGAGAAAACTTGTGTTAAAACAAATGTCTGCAATAATGGTAGGAAAACAAATGACAAAAAGCTCTTTGAGAATTGTCCCTAGGATAAATATTTTCATTAGCATTTGCTGTGGTTTGCAGATCTTGAAAGCCATTGTGTATGACTCTGTGGAGTTTAGGTGTGTCCTGTGTTATATGTACATGGTTGATTTTGGAACGAAATCATCCTTCCCTTTATTTCTCTTTTTAGTTTTCTTCCTTTTTGCTCTCTCTCTTTTTTGTTTTCTTTTAACTGGAACACAGGGCTATTGAATATGCAATGAACAGAAAATTTATGGAGGGCAGAATTATGAGTATCTGAGGAAAGTTTAATTACTTTTATAATTTAGATAAGCGTCATAATTTATTGCTACACAGTGTACTTTGGCACAATTTGTAACAATTATAAAGCACTTGAATTTAGGTCCTCCACTTGGCAGCTCTAAGCAGACTGGATGTGTGAAAACTTTGAGGCTTGCTTGCCGCCTCCACGTCGCATCCAGAGCCTGTGCCCTGGCGTTTGCTGATCCCATTTCTGCTCTCCACATCTGTGGGTGATCTCTCCAAAAAACACGTGTATAATGAATGCAGTAGGTGCGTACTTATAAACTCAGAGGCAGACAGAGGCAGGACAGGAAGATGGTCATGAATGTCCTAACCAAGGAAAAGAAAAATAGAGACTAGCAAAAGACCTCATCGCTTGCTACACACAAGAGACGGGTCACCAGTCACCTGCTCCTGAGCTGGCCAGCAATTTTTCCTTTATTCAGTCATTTGGATAGCATTGAACCTACTTTAAAAGTCTGAATGTACGACAGCATAAAAATGTACACATTAATAGACTACCATGTGATATTCTAGTAGCTTTTCCATTACATGAATACATATCTGTTTTCATAATTAAAGAGCATGCGTGTTGATTTTTTAGAAATCGCTGCATGCCATAACGTTCAACACAATCTTATTTGTGTATTTTGGTCATGTGTTTTCTTACGTATTACATCGATGCTGAAAGTCATTGCCTGACTTTTGAAATTCTTGGAGACTGACTTGGTTGCTCTTCAAAAGCATTTTCCCTGTAAAGGTATATTTGTGTGCAATGGGGGGCTTTCTGCATCCACATTTTCCTTTTAATTAAGAGGTTGTAGAACAGACCGGCTCTCATAAAACGTCCTTGCTCAACATCTCTGGTAATTAAATGATGATAATGGTTTTGTGTAATACTTTGAACTTTCCAAAGCATTTTCTCATCTATGTATGTTTAGGACAAGATTAAAAACAATTAAGTCATTTTCTCGTTGGAGGCAGAAACAAGTAGCAAGTGGCCTGACTGAGGAACTTCATGGAGCTCTCCAAGACCTCCTTCTCTTCTTCTCCCTTTTGTTGGGCTAGTGCTGGGGACTGGGTTCTGGTTTTAAGGTCTCAGAAAAGGGACACAAGCCATCTGTTTGCTCTTGTGAATCAACTGTTTTGATATGGTTGTAGACAGTAGCCCTGTGGTTGAACTACTGATGGTTCAAGAGCTAGATTTAAGAATGCCTTTCCTTACTTTAAAAAGGAAGGCGAGGCTCCTTGTTTGAGTTAGGTTGCTTTGTGCAGATTTTTCTTTCTTTAAAGAAAAGCTTCATTGTGTGTTCCCGACCTTTATAGATGTTGCCACAAGGTATCTTTTCTCTTAGTGTCCTGTTGGAAGGATCAAAGTTAATGACTGTAACTGAGGTACTTGCCTCTTTCTTTGTCATGGTGTGTGTTCTTACAAGGGTGCACAGTGTTCTCAACTGGATGCGAGTGCCCTGACCGGGACCACATGCGATCTAATTCCCTTGTCTAGCAAGGCCTTTCATGTTGCAGGTGATTGTGTCCTCCCGCTCCAAAACATGCACGCCCCTCATTCATGTTCCTGATGTGCTGACTTACCTCCTTCAGCCCTTTAGTTCAAAGTACTATAATCCTTTATACTAGAAATTGTCTGTGATTTTAGCGCCCTAATACTCTCAGTCCGTGGGGACTGAAATCAGCTCTAGCTAAGAAGTGTGAAGCAACCCTTTAAATGCAAATGCATCAGGGCTAGTTTTAATGTAATTTTCATAAGGCCGAAACCATTTTGAAGTCGACTTAAATCATCATACTAATCTGGAAAGACTCTCACTTTAGTCAGGATGTCCCCTTTCTTCCCACTGCAGTTTCTTTCTCTGTACACCGAAAGCACCTTTCATCCGCCGCTGTGGTTCGTGTGCAAGTCACCTCCCCCACCACACACATGTGGTTTGTGGTCACTTTGGTAGAGAAGAGCTTGAACCAGTTCAAAGAGCTGCATGTTCTTTTCTTTTTGCTCCGTGTCCCTGACCTGCCTTGTAAGCATGTCCACATGGATATTTCTATAAATCTTTCAAACTAATTGCTGGGGTTTGGCCAGAGAACTAAAAATACAGCCTTTATTTTTTTCGTTTTAAATAATGTTATATTTAGAGTTTGAGCTCTAGTTTAGTGGTAGAGTACTTGTGTAGGATGAACAAGAGGCTGAGAGGGTCACACACACACACACACAAACACACACACACTCCATAATGACTCCCAATGGCTCCAACAAGATCTCTCTCTCTCTCTCTCTCTCTCTCTCTCTCTCTCTCTCTCTCTCCCTCTCTCTCTCTCCCTCTTTCTTTCTCTCTCTTTTTCTCTTTCCTTTTTTTGTTGCATAATTCTCAGATAAAACATTTTTGCACAAAATATTGGGATTTGTTAACTTAGCCCCAAAGTGTTTTTTTTTTTTTGTTTGTTTGTTTTGTTTTGTTTTGAGACAGGGTCTCTCTATGGAGCCCTCACTGTCCTGGAACTCCCTTTGTAGATAGGCTGTCCTCAAACTCACAGAGTTCCACCTGGCTTTGCTTCTGGAGTGCTAAAATGAAAGGCACCCAACACCACACCACACCTGCCCCACAGTGCTTTTAAAAGGCTTTCCTGTTGATGGTTTTATCCAGTCTTTGATTTTCAAATACTGTTCACTAATATTTTTCATTCAGTTCAATATCACTGTATTCGTGCTGATAACATTTTTCTTCTGAAATACTATTTGTGATACATGGATGGATAATGGGGTCAACTCCCCAAATATTTTAAGCAAATGGTAGCTGAATCATAGCCAATGTTGGCACCTCTGTTAGGAGAGATGCAGTTTGGCCAGTACCCATGGCTTTTGTCCATCTCCAAAGAGAAGACATATACATTTAAACTTCATGTCATTTCTCCTGCCATGCCCATCATATAGGGTGGAGTTTTGACAGTATACTTTATTCTGGTTCTGGGCAGGTTCCTTCAATGAAGTGACTGATAGGGATAGCGGAGTGCAGGGCCACTGGGATATGCAGTTGAAGCCAACTGCCTAGTATCCTGTGAGAGGAAACAGGTTGTATTTTGGGATAAGAATCTCATCTATGGTATGAAGACAGTCGAAAGACTTGATTTAGGATTTACTATCTTGCCACCATAGATTTGATGTGTCTGCAGAATGGTTTAGCTAGTAATAGGAAGGTAGATCTTCTGTAGGTCTCAAGGGTAGTATTTGATATCGACTTAAAATTAATTTTTAAAGAAGGGGTTTGATGTTTCTTTCTGTGAGGAATAAAAAAAATTCCAACTTTACAACTTTCCCCTGGGTCTTCATTATTTGTACATCAAAGAATGTCCCAACAAAAATTGCCAGGCGGTGGTGGTGCACGCCTTTAATCCCAGTACTTGGGAGGCAGAGGCAGGTGGATCTTTGTGAATTCGAGGTCAGTCTGGTCTACAGAGTGAGTTCCAGGACAGCCAGGGATGTTTATACAGAGAAACCCTGTCTTGGGATGTGGAGAGGACTTCGTAGGAAGGACTCCATAGGCGAGCGTGGCTATTGGTTTCCGATCATGTGGCTTTGAGATAGCTCTGCTCCTGAGTCTGTGGAAGATCTAGAATGAGTTTTTGAGGTGCAATCTGAGACACCAGACATCTCTGCCCTTACACGAACTTTAGTTTCTGTTTCTTGGGTGATTATTGGATCTGCTGGCATTTCAACATCTTTGTTAGCCCTCAGATTCTGTATACCTCGGTCTAAGATTAATTTTGATCTGAGAGTGACTTGGAGGGAGGCTGGTCCCTCGACGCCCTCAGAACTGAGATGTTATTGATTTCTCAAGCACAATGCCACAGCACAGACTATACTTTGCAGCAAGAGGAACAGGGGCTTAACAAGTTCCGAGGCTAGACAACCACTTGGCAGTGCGAATTTCTGAGACAGTAAATTTGCGAGAAGCTTCCCTTTGATGAACCACACTGCCTATCACCACACCAATTTACCTCCTGTCTGCTGCTCCATCACTCGGTTCATCTGCCTTTGCTTGGCGTCCGGCAGTCGTAGCTCTGAGACCTCGAGGTGTGTGGGCAAAACTGGCACGTGTCGAGAGCCTAGGAACAGAGTCACCCAAGAGTCGGGAGGCACCTCGTAGACTCTTTCACTCGAAGGTGTCGGCAGAGCCCATTAAGCCATTAGTGAAGTGGCGGTGTGGGGCGGCAGCCTGATTAGATTACAACACCTTCCGTGTGTGAATGTGCGATGCGAAAACACAGCTCTTGATCTTCACCACGGCACCACGAAGATTCAATTAGAGGGCTGGTATGTGCCCAGATTTCAGGACAGAAAGGGCAACTGGATTTTGAAGTAAAGATGGTTGGGAAACACCTGCAAAAATCTGCTTTTCTGTGCAACAGACTGGGTAATTGCATATGCAGATGGATAGTCAGGGATATAATTACTTGATTTGTGAACACAAATGCCCTTTCGATTGTGTGAGTTTTGAATTTGCAGTGACAGGTGCGTGCGGATTGCTGTGTGTGTATCCTCTGCACCCCCGTTTAAATATTTGGCCTGCAGTCTCATCTTCCATTCAGACCGGATGGAACTTCCCTCTCCCACTGATGGTCTGGGGGAATTGTGATAGCTCTTAATGTCTCTCCAACTTTCTCTCATAAATAATAACCTTAATTTCAAACCTTAACTAAGAGAGGGACTCCTTAGAGATGGGTGGTGGAAGGGCTTGCGAATCGCGCACAGCAATTCACGTCTTGAAGCTGTTGGATGTAAGTCATTAG
Organism: Alexandromys fortis; assembly: GCF_014885135.2. NCBI lineage: Eukaryota > Metazoa > Chordata > Mammalia > Rodentia > Cricetidae > Alexandromys > Alexandromys fortis. The sequence goes on along the minus strand of NW_026068077.1, from coordinate 1,813,235 downwards.
TTTTCATTGTTTTCTGAAAATAAGGAAAACTATTAACCAACACTACAGACTAATGGCCTACTATTTTTTCCCCCTCACAATCAACTGAAGTTTAATGGAAATCATCTTTTGAAAGACTACTTTTTTTTCCTCCCTGCCGTTTCTTAACCTTTCCGCTAACACTGTTGAGACATCTTCTGTAATCGCTCTCAGCTGAGTAGCATTCTCAGTCACGCTCTCTCTGGATGCACATGTCTGCACTGCACAGAAGACAGCCCAAGGAGTGCTGGTGTGCTCCTAATGATGTTCTTCTTAACTGGTGTGTCCGCGAAATATTTATTTACGCAAAGTGTCCTGTCCACTCCGTGCTTTTCTCTGGAATTATAGAGAAAATGGGTGGAATGCATGTTCGCCTTTAATGAGGTGGACCATCTCCCAGAATTGTTCATCAAATTTATGTATAATTTATCAGTATGACTCTTAAATTTATAATTTTTTAAACTCTAGTCCAAGACAGACTCATCTACATGATTTTTTTTTCAGAGCTTCGTCTGGATGAATCGTCATGAATTAATGATGATCCTTATGCATGTACTGTGTGCTTCTATGTGGGGGACATTGTGTTAAGTACATTGATCAGTATACATGATCAGCCCCCTTTACAGATCTGCGTCATGTAGTTAAAGGATGGATAGGGTTCAGAGGTCTACAAACATGAACCTCTCTGACTGATGCTTATTGCTTTATTGGAGTCGGATTTGCTAACAAATATTCAAATAGATGAAACAAGCCTCGATATTGTTTAAAAGGATTGTAGGAAAGGTAAAATAGCCACAGAAATCCCATTGTGATTAGATCTGATAAAAAGACGACACTCAAAACTTTCAACCCCAGTATTTACATTTCTGATGTGTCTTTGTGCACGCTATTCTTCTAAGACTCATTTTCTTATTTTCACGTTGTTTTTTTCTTTTCTTTTTTTTTAAACTAAAAATGTGGAGATTAACTTTCATCCACCAGAAGGTTTGGAACCATTTTTTCTAGTTCATGCATCAGTAAGAAATGTACACAGTACTTCTGCTGTCAGTGAAGGAGCCTGCTTAGTTGCTCAAATACAGTTTGGAACTTTCTGCTTTGAATGCGGTCTGATTGAATCAGATGCAGTGCTTTTGTTTAGCTGTTTCCCTGGGCTGGAAGGTTTGTGTTTCTAAGCGGTAGAGGAGCAGCCTGGCTGTTGCTGAATTCTGCATTTTATACAGGGCACAGGGTCGTTGGGAAAGCAATTCCAGGTATTTCTGGTTTGTTTATGCCCTCTGGTATGTTGTGTTCCTTTCTGCGCAGGATCCAGACGGCCGTGTGAAGAATGGCAAACCATTGTCCCCACTAGAGGTTCTTCTGGTTTTGTTGAACACATGCTGCTTAGGGAAACCTTTCCCCAGCTCTGCTCACAGTGGGAGGATCAGGAACAACATGATTCTCTGGAGTTCTTTGTACTCTGTGCGTTCGTTTTTCTTCTTGGGGTTGACATCTACCCCAAAACTCACTTCGCATTGCAGGTTCTGAACCCCATCCTTTCTTCTCTGACTTAAGGTCTCAGACATCTGTGAGCAAAGTGTTTCCAAAGAGCTAGGAGAAAGGTTATGGCTCACTGCCTGCCTCCAGACAGGATGTCTGAAGCGCTGCAAGGGTGACTCTGGGAAAGGCTTGGTGAAGTTCAAAACTTGTGACTCCATCTCAAAGGACCTTTTGGAGGCTGAGAAGTTTCTAGGGTCCTTGCCCCAACAGGTGCTTCAGATCCCTTATACCTGAGAGACAGCTGGAATTAGGTGAATTCTCTAGCATTTCTCAAAACGGGTGCCTGATAATAGCCTGCTGTGTGTTCTTTCATTGCTAGATTCCCAGGGTGCTCTGGGTATGCCTGGGGACCAGCATCTGTGTCCGCCTGACATCTCTATTCCTAGAAAAGGTTGAAAAGTACTGCCATGGACGTTGTACATGATGGGGACCTGGGGACCAAATTAGAGGAGCAGAAAGCATGCTTAACAAGTGTGTACAGAGCCGTGCTTCTGATGTCGGCGTGGAGAAGCGATTATGCTTCTGCGGACTTTACGGACCCACAGAAAGCGCCACACAAGACAGGGGCATTTGAAAAGCTTATTTTGTCAAGAGAGTTTTTGCTCTCCTTCAGCTTTCCTCGTGTAAACTGGGGCTACATTTCGGAATTAAGAAGAAAAGAGTAAATAAAAAGAAAAGCACCACCAAGGCTTCTCTGTCCATACCAAAATGGTGGGGAGCCTAGGGGGTTGGCTTTGTTTTATTTAGAGGTAGCTCACTCTTTGCTTTGTGCAGCCATCCTCTGTTCAGAGAATGTCTATCCTTATGGACCCCGAGGTCAGCAGGGTCATGCTCCCTGTCCTAGGCTGCCTTCCGGCTCCAGAGCTGAAGGTCAAACTGGTGGAGAACATGCTTTTGTCTGGTCAAGCTTCTCAATTTGTCCCCATCCCAGCTTGCCCTGTTGGGCATTTTTGTAGTCTTTTCTCCTTCCTGCTCCTAATTCAAAATCTATCTGGAATCAAAATAATTTGAAGAAGGACTTTTCAAAACATGTTTCATGCACATTAGCTTAAAGGGCCATGGTATATTTTCAGGCTTTTACCCACTTTTCTTTGCCTGTCAGCTCTGTGAGTGAATGTTTAAAAACGTGCTTAGTATGGACAGGAAGAAAAGGGCCATGTGGGTGTTGCATTTCAACGGAAAACCCAGTTTGTTTTGTATATTAGACTCCAACCAATCAAAATCCAGGGAGTGAGGGTTTTTGTAACCACAGCTAAATGCAGAAGTTCATCTTTCTCTTTTTTCTTGTTTTGAATATAAGCGTCGAGAAAACCTTGGTTTGTTAATGCTGGGGCACTTTTACATCAGATCCCTGGAAATGAGCTACAAAGGCAGGCATGGGTATCTGTAAAGGCCTTACAAAATCATACATAAAATAAACTGTCCATTTGATCTGAATACATTTCGCAATTATTTGTGGCTTTAGCCGAGGCTTTTGAAGGGTACTGAATATCTACCAGCTGGTTCTGTCTTTTTTTTTTTTTCTCTTTTAATGAAGAAAATAAGAGCTTTGTATACAACCCCTTGAAAAAAAAAAGAGTAGTAAACTGTGTATCAGGTATTCCAGTTATGCTCTTTCAAATCTGGTTTTTATTTTAAAAGGGGCATAAGTTGGAAAATTCCATCTCATGGATATTTTTATGTTACAGACTAGGTTTTTATCTCATTCTGCCTCTTGTTTTTATAGATGTTCCCGATTCAATATTTTAGTGAAATAAAACATATAATGACCTCATTAAAAATATGCGGAGCCTTTACTGAAAAAAATGTTTTTCACTTTATTATATCATATGTTGCCACAGTATATTTTCATCAGCATAAAAATTCTGTTAATGATAATTATTTTGTTAGATTCTGTGTTTTTAACTCCATATAATACACACATATATATTATTTTTATGACAAGTTCTCTGTTTTTCTACAGAATAAAATTTATTATTTATTCAACTAATATTCATTGAGTTTCAGGGCCCCAGGAGCCCAGTTCCAGCTCCTATTCTGGTGATTTTGCTCCCAGCTGGGTGCCAGTAAAAGATAACACACACACACACAAACAAACACACACACACACGCACAATACCAAATAATGATAAATTAGAGGAAGCTTAGCAGCACTAGAAGGGTTGGTGAGCACATTTTGGGGGTGTAGAGGAACTTGAGTGCTCTCTAACTTAGAGTGAGGAAGTGCCTGCCTGAGGAGGCAATGTCGAGGTGAAAACTTGGGTGATGGTCAAGATTCAGACTGTGGAGATAGGTGATACGTTTGCCAGGTTTTTGAGCAAAGAGTAGGGCATCTTAAGATCTTTGTATGTAGATACTGTTGAACCTCATCATTAATGGCTATAGACTGAAATGACGTGTTGAAAATGAATGGACCTCTGTGTGCATTAGAAACTGAAGATGCTGGGACTTCAACCAGGAACAACGCGGATTCCGATTTCCTATTCTGTGGAGATACGGTGTGTGCATGCTGGATCATAAGTCACATCCCACGAAGGGCCAAAGTCCAGTTAGTACTGGCCATGACATGACCATTCATCATTTCCTAGCAATATGCAGTTTGCCCATATACATCACCTACCCGATTATCCCTCCCCTGTGAAGAGGTGATGTGTTACCCCTCTGCCTCCTCGTTTGGTGAGTTCGCAGGTGGAAGGAAGAGAAGAGGCAGGATGGCAGACTGTGTGGCAGGAGTGTGTAGACCAGAACACAGAAGTGGCTCAGGCAGAGCCTGATACTGTCCCCAGTCATCTTAGTGCCCTTCTTCAAAAGCAGCAGGGAGCCACTGAAGGCCTTTGTAGACTGTGGCTGTTGGATGTGTCTGATGCATCGCAGGGTGGGCAAGCCCTCGAATCTTACCTCAGGAGGTAAGGTGAAAGGTGAAAAATGAAAAGGGAGGAGAAGCCCAGAAAGGGGTGACAGGAAGTGAACTAAGGCCCAGGGAAGTGCTTCTTAGCTTGGGTAGTGAAGAAGATCTGGCTCTTCTGGTCTTCCTTCCTGTTAGGGACCCCACCTGAAGGTCCAGGCCACCCTTCCCCGCCGGGCTCTTTCTGTTGTACTTGTTGATTTACCCTCATCTGGAATTCCGATTTTGAGCTTCCTAAAGTGTGAAATCCTTCTTGCCCATCTTGAACTCTTGTTCCAAGGAAACCCTCCACTCCTCTCCTCCCCTCTAATGTTTCTGGAAACAACTCTCGGGGGCTTCTTTACTGGCCCTGTCAGAACATTAACCTTGCGTCCGTGTTATTTTTTCCAAATGCGTGTTTTGTCTCTTCCATTTAATTTTGAGCTCAGGAGTCACAATCTTTTTGAATCAACCATGTGTTGTCACATTTTTAGGGAATGGAACCTTTGCTTCTTGTTACAGTCAAGTGGGAATATCAATGGCCCTTGCAGCCTTGGGAGAGTCCATAACATTTACAATGTTCAAAATATTGAGAAACTTTAGTATTATTTTCCTTAAAGATGGTTTGTCTCAAGCAAGAACTTGGACAATCTGGTCATCATGTCTTGTCTTGTCTTTTCCTTCCTTCCTTCCTTCCTTCCTTCCTTCCTTTCTTCCTTCCTTCCTTCTTTTTTTTTTTTTTTTTGCAATAGGGTTTCTTCATAGCTTTGGTGCCTGTTCTGAAACTAGCTCTTGTAGACTAGGCTGGCCTTGAAATCACAGAGATCTACCTGCCTCTGCCCCCGTCCTCCCTCCCCCCCTCAGTGCTGGGATTAAAGGTGTGTGCCACCACCACTCAGCTGACCTGCATTCTTACTCTGGTAGAGGGGAAAGGCAATATGTATGATTTAGGCAGACACAGTGGCTGCCTGAGCACCAGCTTGTCTTAAATGGCAGAGACTCCGAGGCTACTTTGAGAAGCCAAGATAAACCATAGACACTCTTTCCAGCAGAATGTCTATCACATACATATCAATGTAAGAGTAGACTTTGGACCATGTGTAGCCTGTATGTAGAGCTAATAATGGTAAATCAAAGGTGTGCTCTGTGCTGTGATGCTGAGCTAAATGCTGCCCCTTTGGTGTTTGGGGGAGGGCCATAGCCAGCAGGAGATTCGAGCAAAGTGACATTGTGAAGTCGAGACTTCCATGCTTCCACACATGTGAGTGGCCCAGAGATGTCGGCTTGTCTGTCCAAGTCTGGGTTCATCCATGCAGTTACTGTTGAAGCACAGTTATGAGCATTAGCTTGGCAAGCCTGGTGCTGGGTGGCAGACATGGCAGCTCCAGCTTATTTTAGGATGCTTTCAGCTGCAGAGAAAACCTTGATCCAGTTTGGCCTACGTAGAAGAAACACATAGACAACCCATTCCAGTTCTGCAGGCCTCTTCCTCTGCGGGGTGTCCTTCTTGGAAGGGGATCCCCATGTAGTTTTGTGCCTCACAGTTAAATGTAGAGAGGATTAGAAGCTATCTGTTCCCTTAGAATAGGGGCTCCTTTTCAGGGCCCTAGTGTAGCCAGGACTTTATGCTCCGAGTACCTACTTTCTCAGTGCTTGGCAGGTGGAGGAGAGGTTGTGATGGGCTGTGGAACTGAAAATGAGGCCCCATATGGCTGGCCCATCAAGAGCTGTAGGATGCTACATGAAGAAAAAGATCAGAGCGGCACGACAACAAGAGAAATACTGTGGGTCTGGTGAGAAGGAGACAACAGCAGCTGGACAGATGCTAGAGTGGCCTGCAAGCGAAGCGAGCAAGTATTCGTACGTAAAAGAAAGGAATGATGGTTTTAATTGTCATAACCCAAGTCTGTTGTTTTCTCTGCTGTCATGCACAGGCATCACCGGTAAGTTTATTCTAGCAAGGACACTTTCAGAAGAGGTGTTCCGACTTCATGGAGCTTGTATCTTTCCCAACTCAGGGCCCCCCTGGTGTGCATGCTCAGTTAGGAGAAAGGCGAGAGTGTTAGACCTCAGACAGAGCGAGAGAGTTTGTGTGCCTTAAGACCCTTACCTGATAAAACTACCCCCAACATGGGTGGGACTTTGAATACATTTAGCTAGATGTATTTCTTCTTGGAGGATTTTCAGGTCTGGCTTGTGCAGTGGTGCGTGCCATTTTCTCTCATGAGACCTGTTTCACTTTAAACATCTGTGTAGATGAAAACACACACACACACACACACGAATGAATGAATTAAAAACTGCTTCTCAGAGCTAGTATTAATTGAAAAGAGAAGCCACCATGAGGGCATGTTTATCCCAAAAGGAAGACCTTGATAATTAGGAAATTTGAATTCTCAATTTTTGGATTGCCAAAAGAGAGAAAGCATTTTCTATAGTGAGCAGACTTCATCCGAATTGGCGATGCCGACATCTGAAGATGCCCCTTTCTCTCCTGGCTTCAGAAGAAGGGGACAAGACAGTTTGGGAAGAGGTTGAAAGGCGAAGCGATGCTGGGTGCTCTTCCCAGATTCCCTGCTCCCTAGCCCCGAGGACTTAGACCAAGCCCCAGATCTGTCTGGCCTGGAAGTTTCTAAAGAGAGATGAAATGCTGTGCCCCGAAGGGCTGTGAAAGACCCAAAACGGTAAACTGCTGTAGGGCATTTGTTGTTACTGCCGTGGCAGTTCTGATGATAATAATTGAAACAGAACCTTAAATGTTAGTAAATGGTGTTGCTAGTCAATGGGATAAGTTGCTGGGGAAAGGATTTAAAAATAGGTGCATCGTAGCTGCTACTCAAGAAATGGACACAGACTGCTCCCCCAGCCCCCACCTCTCTGTCCAGTGATTGTAGACAGTTGTAGCAGTAAGAAGAGGCAATTGTTTTTGTCCACTGTCCCAAGGCCAGTGATTATAAAGTATTCTATGTCAAACCACTTGGTGCTATGGAAGTGAGCCTAAAGAGGAACATGTTTCCTTCGACACCCAAATGATGGTTTAAAAGGTAAGGCATGCAGCTAACGTAGCTATCCCAACGTCTTTGTAAAGAGCTCATCTTGAGGTTGGAGGGATGTTGGAGCAGTGGGCTGTGGCGGGAAGACGCTGTATTCAAAGGGGGTATGTACTGAGGTTCAACTAGGAGGAATAGATATATTTGAACCTTGCCTGGGGGAATCTGAATGTCCTTTGTGGGTTTCAGATGGTCTTGATGGTTCACAGCTAAGGATACTGTTCTTTCCATACAGTTATGGAAAGACCTTGCATACTGATGGAGGGGTGAATGAAGGGGTGAAAGGGCAGAGATTTATGTCTAAGACCCCTTGGGTGATACCCTGTGCCCTCTGAAGAGCGGTCCAGGTCCCATCTCTAGTTTTATTGTTACTGGTGTATAAGTTTCTCCCTCCCCAGTGTATACCGTCTGTGTTGTCTGTGTCATTTACTGCCTCCAAAAAGACGATGTAGGACCCGCCAGGTAGATCCTATCTGCCTCACTTCGGTGATATTTTTTGTTATACATGCCTAAGAAAACCCCTGGCTTTAGGGATTGGTTTTTCTGATAGTCCCATCAGCAGACCTCTTATCGACTAAACTTTGTCACTGAATGTGATTGGAGAAGAAGATAGGTCCAGAAATCCTGTGATGCTGAGAGAAGTTGACTCCCAGGGAAGCTGATATGGAGGAGGCTGTATAAACTGTAGATCTTTTACCCCTGCTGACATAGTTACTTCACCCATGCTGCCAGACTTAGAAGCTGGATAGCCTCTGCCTTGGTGCCTGGAGAGGCGAGTTCATCTCCTATCTAGAGGAATTTTCATTTTCTTTTATAGCCATTTATTTCATGATTCTTGCCTACATGTGTGTATGTATGTGCATCACATACATGCTTGGTGCCCACAAAAGTCAGAAGAGGTCATTAAATCCTGTGGGCAGACTTTTGTGTCCCACCAGCCCACCTCCAAATAACCACACAGAGACTTATTAATTTTAAATGCTCAGCCAATAGCTTAGGCTTATTACTAACTAGCTCTTTCCACTTAAATATACCCTCACTCTACCACGTAGTGTCACCTTTTTTATAGTATCGCATGTTCATCTCCTGCTTCCTTTGCATCTGGCTGGCGATCTCACCATTCACCATCCCTGTACTCTGTTTTTCTCTGCAAGTCCCGCCTAACCTCTGCCTGCCTCGCTATTCGCCCCTTAGCCCTTTATTAAACCAATAAGAGCAACAGATATTCACAGTGTACAAAAAGATTGTTCCACAGCAGAATCCCCTGGAACTGGAGTTGCAGATGATTGATAGACACCATGTAGGTGCTGGAAGCCAAATCCCGCTTGTCTGCAAGAGCATCAACTGCCCTTAATTGGTGAGCCTCAAGGGAATTTTAAATTGGACTCCGAAATTACGTATGTCCCTATTCTCAGCTCCAGATCCACATATTTAATTACTTTGCTAGATTTTATACTTAGATGACAAATAGACACTTGGAACACACATATATCTAAATGTGCTTTTCCTCGTTTTTCTCAAGTTTTTACTAATGCAATCAGATGAAAACTTGGGAATAAACCCTAACTACCCTAGTTTCCTTAATTTTCTCATTGAATTAGCTGTTAATTTGTCTTCTATAAATTATCCTGGTATAACCCACCATTGTTTAGTATCTGGTATAGCAGTGGCTTCCTGTCTCTTTTTCTTCAAGACCTCACCCGAATAACTCACTTCTTCCCACAGATACCATTTCCAGAACGCATATGTGAATCTCATGGGTTTAAACTCTGGGGTCTGTTCAGAGCCTGCAGACCATGTAATAATTGTTTAATCACTGCACAGCATTCCAGCTTCAAGTCTGTATCCTCCTTAGTTCCTGCCCAGATGCCTACCGTTGTGACCAAGTTACACCCCGAGTTCTGTATTCCTTGTGCTTCTCGCCACCTCCTTTGCAGAGAATGATTCCTTTGGTGCATTTATGTATTGATTTTTCTGGCTTTGCAAGGTTCTGGGTCTAATGAGATGGCCCAGCTTTGATCACATAGAAAAGGGTTGGTGCCCCACTCCCTGTGTTGTGGGCACCCATTGCCTTTTAGAGATGGCTTAGTTGGATATGTAATCTCGGAGCTCAGGTTGCACCTGAAAGCTACTGAAGTGCTCTGGCTTTGCCCACTCCTAGGCATGTGATCAAGGCTCATATCAGTTGTCACCAGCTGTCATAATTGAACTGATATCAGAATTTCTTCTGAATCCAATGTATGTCCCTGCATCTCCTAATACTGGCTTATCCGGTGATGAGTTTGCATGTCAGTCCAGGAGATAATGGGCCATTTTGTAGGGAGATCAGGGATTTGAGAAGTCGTTGACTTCAAGGTACTGGTTAGCTCATCCCAGCCTCTGGACACTGTCTATTTCTTGAAAAGTGGTGACGGGTAATTCTTGAAGGAGATATATAAAACTGGTCAATGTATAAAAAAGTAAGGGTAGAAGAAGTGACATGTATAAAGAAGAGACAGATAAAAAGAGAACACAAATAAGGAACAGTAAGAAGAAATTAAAGAGGACGATCTGCATACAGACATTTAAGGCGACAGCTTTCTATGGTCATAAAGATCTCTAGTGCTCATTGGGAGGAAAGTAAAAACCAAATATAAGCAGTATGGCTTTCCATGCAGCTAGCACAGGCAACACAATTCCTGACCCCTTACCTGAAGCCTACATTTTCCTCTGGAGGGTGAGGAACACTCCAACCAATGCGAGGAGAAGCTAAGCGTTAAAGGAGGTGACTTCGCAAAACACTTGCCATTGCAAGTTCCCACTGAGGTGGTAGCCAAGTCTGAATACCCTCCTCTTCAAGGAAAATAAAAATAAAGGTATGACCAATGCTTGCTGATGTCCATGGCGTGTATGTGCTGCTATTGTTGCATTGACCATCAATGTGTTGGGTCCTGAACGTTTCCTGGGTACGAAGGACAGAAGGCCATCATGGTGTCCCAGGTTAGAATAATTTCCATCTCCCGTCACATCACATCTTTCCTGGCGATGTTGAGGAGTTTGATTTTTCCTGTGTTTTAGAATGTTTTTACTTTTAACCAAAAGCAACGCCCTTTTACTGATATGTCCCTCCTATTTGGTTAAGGTTTATTTGAGCTTCTCTGCCGTGCTTGTTGCAGAATCTCTAACCAAGTCAGCAGAGAAGTGAGGAATGTCTTCTCCCTTATCCGTGTTCTCTAGAGATGCCAAGGTAGCACAGTTAATTCACTTAAGTGCCAGCCTTTCTATTAGACCCTTGTCAGTTACCATCATTGCATCCTGAACTGCAGTAACTTACGGGAATCAATTATAGGGTCTGAGGGCATAGCTCAGTGGGCGTACAAAATCTGGAGTTTATTTATTCATGTGTCCACTCCCAAAAATGAGATCAGATTTATACTGTACGGTCTTAAATAATTGTGCAGCCATTTATTTTTGGTAATCAAATATTACCTTTCATAAGATTCTTGTAGCAATCCAAATCACATATTTCAGAGAGAACAAACTCTTTTGATATTAATCTTTTGTTTCCTTTGGATTGAAATAGTAAAAACAATAATTATAATAAAATTAGGAGTTACGACTATATATTTTAGTTCCTACTATGTTCCATGGTGATGTTTTCCCTAGTTTCCTATAATTTTCATGACAGGCCAGAGAGCAGAAGCAGTCATTCTCATAGTGTTGGATGAGAATCTATACAATGTGAGATACCAAACAGTTTCTCCAAGTTGCCCGCCTTAGCAGGCAGCTCGGCACATTCTCACGAGTGGTGTTCAGAAAGGTAATGGTGGAAAGATGATAATAAATGCATTATGTTTATTTTCTTGAGACAGACTGAGCAGCCTGGGAACATTTGGTGCTCAGAGGGAGGAAGTGCTAAGAGGCGAAAACAAGTCTGAAAGGAAAGAAGGAGAGTTCAAAGACCAGTTTCCCTTGCTTCCCCGTGCCAGCTCTAACTGCGTGTGTTTGCTTTGCTTACATGATAGAATCCTCGAGCCAGGATTCAGGGAAGTCTGTTGGGAGGATGCATTAGTCAGGGTATATGAATGACTGCAACAACCAACCCCCAACTTCAGTAGCTTAACCCTCTAGAGGACTACTTCCCTCTGTAGTCCACGAACAGCGGGAGCCTTCTTCGCAGACTGTAGCCCTTGGGGGCTGGATTCATCCCCACTTTTGCTCTGGGATTCAGTAGGTATTAGTAATAGGCTGATCAAAGAGGAGGGAAGTTCGTTCATAGGAGGTGGCAGGGGAAGGCTAGGGGCAGTCTAGGAAAAGACACATAGTTCTTATTTTTGGATTTTATTGGCCAAAGCCATAGTCGGATGATCCCACTTGAATGCCAAGGAGGATGGGGTCCCTAGTAGTCAAAGAAATGGTATAGTGGTGAACAAAATCCTTCTTTTTACCACCCAGGGGTACACCAAAGACTGGAAAGTTTGGACACCACTGCTTTTGAGAAGATGCTAGCAGGTGCATGTGGCTGTATTGATGTGAAGTCGGCAGCCCAGTTGGGAAGGTTGTTTCTCCCGTCTCTGAGGAGGACACAGTAAGGTGCTTTGCAGCAGGACACAGAGGAAGTGGAATGCATTCACCATGGAGAGTCCAGCAGTAACTGCTGGCTATAGGATTATATGGAAACCTATGGTATTTCTGAGGCAGCATGGAAAAGTTGTAAGGGAACTATGAAGGAATGGGAAGGGAAGATCCGTGGCCTCAGTTTATGCTGCAGAACTTTGTTCATTTAAAAGATGCGTTTCTTATGAATAATACAGAGATTTTTCTGCTTGTGTACCATGGAGTGTTTGCAATTTTCTCTTTACGTGTCATAACATTTTTCATTTGTGAAACTGATTGTCGAAGTCTGTGCTCATGTCACATCCTGTGGGCTTCCTTTTATTTGGGATTGGTCCGTGGCGGGGTCCTGCACAGTGCCTCCGATTAGGCAGGATTGACCAGCCGGGAGAAGCGAGGCCTTTTAGGAGCAAGTGACAGCACGTTTGATCCAGTGCAGAGAATCCATTTCATCTCGTTATGCGTGGGCTGTGCATTGTTTTGGGCCCCCCTCCCCCCGAAGCTCGCGGTGTTTCTTGTCTTCGGTTTTCCTATTTGTAACCGCAGATTTCGCAGTTGCTTTTGTGTGTCACTTGCCTCCCGAAATTTGGCCCAACAGTTTGGAGTAGCTGAGTGAATTATCGAGGACAGATCAGCCGGAATGGGGCTGCTGTACGCTAGTAAAGCAGAAGGAACGACATAAGGTTAGGTGACTGATGTGTGAGTTTCTGAATTTGATTTGGTTTTACATGGAAAGGTTGAAGCAATGATCCATGTATTCTAATAAAAATCATCAGTACAAATCAAATAAAATCTGGCTTAGTGGCTATTTTCCCACTGTATCACTAACAGCTAGCCTGCTCTGTGGAGCGAGTTTGGCAGGCACTGGCTCCCCCACAACAGAATCTTCGAGTTACATTGCAATCTTTGCCGTGTTGGGCAGGCATCTTTCCTAATCAACCTTTTGCTAATCTCATCAGATAAATCATTATTCTCCACTGACAGCCCAGACTTCTCTGGCCACCTCTCTGCTTCTTGTTTTCCCTCAAGACGCCTGGTTACTGTCATTCTTCGGGTCTCTGTCCATCTCTCCTTTCAAACCAATGACATTTCTACCATTCCTTAGGCGAGTTATGGCTCCCCCTCCACCGCTGCAGGCTGGCTTTGTGGCACATACGGTGGGGCAGTAACCTCTTTTCCACCAGTGTCTTGTTGGTGACCAGATAGGCCAAGACAGGAGACATCTGAGCTACGGACTTCCCAGCATGATATGTCTATTCCCTGATCCTTTGAGCATGTTAGGACTGAACCTAAGTACACCACTCGGTGCTTCTGGCTTTTTATGGTTGTAACAGTTATAACCAGAGCTGGAATAGGGTGAGCATGTGTTTGCATGTTTTTAGGTCCCTGAAAGTGGAAGTATAGGAAACAGTATGTATTTGGGGGACACCATGGGCTGTTTCTGTCACCTCAGTCCTGGGTGGCTGCAAATTGATGCCATCCGATTTTGTGTTTCAGAGATGACTCTATGTGGTACACTGGGCAGAACAGAGGTCATGAGTAGACATTGGTGACAGGGTTTGGGGCAGTAATGGCGATGTGAAAATGATTGTAGTCTGCTCACATTTAAGTCTGGAGCTTCTTTTGATCCCAATTTCATACTTTAAATGACTCCAGATGCATCATCTTAATTGAAGTGAACATAAAACCTTTTTAGAAATAACCAAAACATAAGGCAAAAGTATGATTACGTTATTGAGGTATAGTGTGAAATGCCTACATCAGATTTCTCTGACCAAGTTGATGAAAAACACAAACACGGGCATTGACTTAGACATGACCATTGGTATCACGAAACTAGAAGGATATTCAAATGGGTTGGTCCAGTGTACACACTGACTTTATACATGTACACATGCACAAAGATGCACACAGACACAAGCAAGGGGGATCTCTGTCGATGTCTGTCTGCCTGATATTTGGTTGGTAGGGCATTGTGGGAAAGCTGCTCCCAGCCTTGTGTAGCTCAAGCTGAAATCCATCAGTACTCTCCAAATTGTGGGCGAGCAAGGGCATTATCACAGGCGAAAGGGGCTGTTTCCACTTTGTATTGTTTGTAAGAAACTAACTTCCCCTGTCCCATCAAGTAATGGCAAAGTTCTACCACATGACAAATTTCCTGTCACTTTATTTTGATGGCCGAGCAGTGTAGCTCCTCATATTTGGTGTCTAACTCATTTGTTACACCTGCTCCTTAGAGTTAGGAAAATATTTTTCATTTTTTTAAAATTGAAAATAGTTTTTCTCATACAATACATTCTGATCCATTTCCCCTTCCTCATCTCCTCTTAGGTCCTCCCCACCTCCCCATACATCTGGCTCAACACCTTCTCTCTCTCTTTGGAAAACAAACAGGAAATCAAACAACCAAACCAGAATAAAACCAAACAATAGGAGAATCCGGAGAAACACAGACACAGACACACAGACACACACACACCACACACCGTTATACAAAATAAAACAAGATCAGAAACCATAATATATAAGCAAAAGACCAGTAAGGTTAAAAAATGTCCAACTATAGCATTACGCGGCCTAACAAAAAATTCCCACTGTGGACTGCCCTTAAGTGTAGTTAAGTGTAGCCAGTGAGAATATGGGATAATATTTTTCCTCTGTGAGTGGTTGTCAGTTAGAGCTCACTTCTGAGTTAGGGATGAGGGCTCGTGTCTACTTCCTTTCTCACCCCTGGGACTCCATGTGACTTGACCCTGCCCAGGACCTGTGCATCCTGCCACAGCCTCTGAATTTATACGTGTTTCAGTCCTGTTGTGTCTGCAAGGCACCGTTTCCTCGGTATCTTCCATCCCTACTGGCTTTTTTTTTTTTAAACCTCTTATTCTGTAGAGTTTCCTGAGTTCTGAGGGGAGGAATTTGATGAAGAAATCTCATTTAGGACTGAATCTACCAAAGTTTCTCATTCTCTGCGTATTGTCCAGTCAGTTGCGGATCTCTGTATGAGTTCCCATCTACGGTAATGGAAGCTTCTCTGATGAAGACTGCATAAGACACTAATTTATGGGTATAGTAGAACATTGTTAGGAGTCAGTTTACCACTTGAACAGAATAATAGTATTTGGTTTTATGCTAGATCCAGGGCCTTTCTGGTCTTGGGTTCTTGACCACCCAGGCACTGTCAGGTGTGGGTTCTGTCTCATGGAATGGGCCTTACATGCAATCAGATGTTGGTTTGTTGTTCCCACAACTTTGGTGTCTCTATGAAGCCAGTATATCACGTAGGCAGATCACTGCTGTAGATCAAAGGGTTTGTTGTCTCAGCCGTTGAAGACTAGGCACACAACTAAAACTATAAGACAATATAAATTTACAATATCAGTTTCTCCATCTAACACTAAAACTTTAGATATCTCTTGGTTTTATTTTTGCCAGCCTTTGAGAGCTGTGCTAGATTTTTCTCTGTGTCGTACCTGATGGTGCTTGTCTTTGCTGTGGGATGTGTTACTGTTGAAATAAGAGCGGCGGGGCTGCGTCCCCAACACCCTGGCCGCTTGGCTAGCTCATGCCCGAAATAACAACACACAAACTGTATTCATTTAAGAACTGCTTGGCCCATGAACTCTAGCTTTTTCAGGCTTATCTCTTACATATTGTTCTAACCCAAGTCTAGCCTCCGTCCATCATGGTGTCTCTTCTCCAGAGTGCAGAGATGTCGAGAGTCTCTGGGAGCAGAACAGAGTCTGACCTCACTTCCTCTTCCGCCCAGAATTCTATTCTGTTTACTCCTCCCATCTATGTTCCAGCCATGAGGCCAAGCAGCTGGTTTATTATAACTTAACCAATGAAATCAACAGATTGATATATGACACTCCCACATCATGTTACCTTGTGGCAGGTCATACATACTGCTGAGTGGAAATGGCGAAGCTGGGAGCAACAGCGTATAGGATGATGGCCTGGCGCCAGGGTGGAGGACTCAGCATGCCCTCATCTATTGGATTGATTTCCAAGTGGTTTGCTCAATCTTACCTTCATTTTGGCTGAATTCTCCCTCAGTTTATAGTGCCGATATGTTTAACATAGTCTTTTCCTTGTTCTCCTCTTCCTGACCTAGTTCACAAGGCAACTCTTCCTGACAGGGGTCTATCACTACCATATTAGTAAAAAACTGAAGGAATCTTTGAATTAATTCAAACAGAATTCAAATTTCTTTGAAGTTTTCCATTGGACTACAGACCAGAGATCTACTAGAATTCATTAGGAAGTCATTTTGGAATGAGAATCGTAAAAGAGACTGGAGGATGCTTTCATTTTTTACTTAGTCTATTTTCACTCTTTCGTGTTTTCAGTGAGCATGTAACCACACATTAGTTAGGATGGTCTTGAAGGATCTCTTCAGAGATGGTGGTGAGTGCGTGCAGCATGGAGAACGACTCATACAGTAAAATCTGTACAGCACCGTGGCCAGGCGACAGGCATTAGTTTATCACCTGAAAAGCAGGACGTCCTTGTAAATTAGTCTCAAGCAATACTTTATATAACTTAGACTGCATTGTAGTTAAAACCCTTTAACATAAGGTCCTTCGAGAATGGAGGGAGGACACGAAAAGATATTTTATTTTCATCTCAACCTTTGGTCTTTTATTGATTAATTGCCAGCTGAAGCCAGGTTAGCTGTAATTTTTAATGAGGATCATTAGAGTATTTTGGTGGTCAACTAAGAATGTGGGCATGACCAAATAGGTCTTACATTGTACAAGGGTTACTTTCTGGAAGAGTTGCTAAAACCGTCTTGAGACTGGTTAATGACTAATGGGGCCGTCAAAATCCAAAGAAATGCCTGAAAAGTTGTGTAATTTGGGGACTTAAACAAGGTACGGTGATGTTAAACTTTAAACTCTTCTGGATTTCGGCCTAGGCCAGGCAGTATCCTCGTGACTAGGTAAGTGTTCTGATAAACCGTGGATGTGGCACATGCTCATTTTCTATGTATTCGTAATTCTGTTGGCCACAGTTATATGTGATTAAGAGTTAGATTGTATTCAGGCAGCGTGCAGCACGGAGCCCATACAGGAAAGTGAAGGGAGGCCGTTTTTTGCGCCCCGGCATTGCAATCTCACAGTAGTAAAGCACTCCAGATTCATTGCGGAGAGGCTTAAATTACACGTGGAGGCAGCTCTACAAACACGGAAGCAGTTTGTTCACTTTCTTGCAGCTTCCCAGTGTGTATGTGTTTGATGCCGATTTACCTCTTTTTAATTGTAATGGAGATGAAGTTAGTGGTTGAGAACGGTAGGAACTGTGTGTTCTGCCTTGATCAAGGACTTAGATAATCTGCCTTGTTTGCTGATGGGTTCTGAGCCTTGAGACTTTTATAGGGCAGTATTAAAGCTCTGAGCCTTCTTATTTTGCCGATACCCAGAAGATTGCTTTAATGCGAGTAAAGGGCCTTTTTCCAATTACAAGGGAATAACTGTATTAAGTTCCTGTGTTATGTCAACCTGCTTTGATTTGATTACTGTGCAAGAAATGGATTTATCTGTCAGTGTTACTTAATTAAGCCTTCTCATTGATGTTTTGCAGAGTAATATAGTGTGGTTTGCACATTTGAGCCTAAATACAGAGAAAATTGTCCTAAAACTGAGACATGACCCCTGAAGAGAACATGCAGGATTGATTGTCTTTGGCAGGTGATAGGCTGTGGTGGTGCTCACAGGTAGAAGGATCAGATACGGAAAGGATGAAAGGGAAAACTCTGTGTGTGTGTGTGTGTGTGTATGTGTGTGCGTGTATGTATGTGCATGTGTATGTATTGTGTGTATGTGCATGTGTGTATGTGTGTGCGTATGTGTATGTACTGTGTGTATGTGCACGTGTATGCATGTGTGTATGGGTGTGCATGTATGTGTGTATCTGCATGCATATATATGTATGCATGTCTGTGTGTGTATGTGTGCATGTGTGTTTATATGCCTGTGTATGTATGCGTGCGCGCGTGCGTGTGTGTGAATATTTGATACATAAGTTGACTGACTCTTAGAAAGCTGGATTTCTGAATGTCGAGCAGTATTTTGTTTTGTTTCAGCAATATCAGAGAAGTAGCTGGAATAAGGAATGAGAAGAGATGAGAACACAAGAAGCAGGAGAAGCATGTTTTAAAAATTATTATTATTTTACAACAAAAGGGAAATAAAAGGCAAAAATAAGAACCAGAGTACAAATGTCTTTCAGAGATGCCAGCCACCACTGTGGTCATAGAAAGCAATTACAGCTCACTAACGTTTCAATTTCAGGAGCCCTCTTCTCAGAGCCTCCCTGATGGCGCTCCAGGGAGCTGAGGCGGTCGAGGCAAACAGGGACCAAGATAGAACTGATGTGTGTTTCAACTCTCTTCTCCCTGCACCCCTATTGGAATCCAATAAAGACATTATTGATCACATATCTGTGTTGGTACCATTGTTTTGGGGCCATGAATATTACATGCACAGTAGGTTATATGTTCAAGGCATTGGAGTTAGAATGTGTTCTGATAAGAAATGAAGCCCAGTTTTGAGTTTGTTCCTCTGTTGAACGTTTTATTTTCTGGACTGGTTACTTTGTGGTTCTCACGCTGCTTGAGGAACGTTCCATGACAGCTTCACCTTTAATTTGGATCTCCTGGCACTGAGTTTGGTGGTTGGCCTCAGCCTACACTTCAGACACCACGTGGGACTCTGGGCTATCATTGTCACCTGACTGAAGTGGTTAGTCTTCCATTGTGTTATTTTAGGGGGACTGGTTCTTAGGCTGAGAGGTTCTGTCACTGTCTGTATTCATGGCCTCTCTTGCTTCTGAGATCTCACTCAGGACTTCCCTTCAGAAGAAGTCACTACCACCTCAGGCATTTCCCAAGTTGCCCTGGAACACATCATAGCCTCATGGATCTCCACATTTCCCACTGATTAGTTCAACTAGAGGGTTCTCCAATTTTGATTATTAGGAACACCTCCAAATTTTAGGGATTGCTATATAGTAAAACTTGGAGATGACTTTTGATTGATTTCTCAATTTACCTGTTTACCGTGCATTTACAAAAGATTTCTGAGTCTGAAAACAAGTAACAGCACTGACATATTTTTACCATGGTAGCTATGGTCACTGCTGTTACCTGAATGTGTGAAAATTCTCGCCCTGGTTTATAATGTATATAGCAAAACGTATTTCATTTTGTATGTCTGCAATTGTTCCATACTAAATTTAGTAAAGGAGCTTATTATAGACTTGTGGAAAATAACATTGCTATTTCTTTATATATTTTAGAATAACATTTTTTGCAATGCTTAAAAGACATACTAACTGACATTAATAAAGGCTAAAAGCATTACAGTACCTCCCCTCCCAACAAGTTATTTTCTACTCTGTGTTCTCTACAGTATCTGCAGTTTACTTTCACACCCATACATGCACACTTACACACACACACACACACACACACACACACCATTTCAGTTTCGGATCTGGTATGGAAAGTTCTGAGCCATTAGTGGAAGCCCGGGACGCTTTCTCTTTCCTGATAGTGTCTTAGCACACCTGTAGGTGTGGAAAGCATCCCTGTCTTGTCCTCTGCCCAGTCAGCTCTACTAAGTGCCGGAGTTATTCCGCAATGCTTGCCCTTGCACACAGTTCCTGCCTGCTGAGGCATCAGCAGTCGTCAATGTCACGTGGACATGGGTTATCAGTATCAGGAGCTCCTCAGCGCTTCCCCTGTCGGCACTGGTCCTCAGGTTTGACATCCGATCACTCGGCTGAGAGCTCATATTGAGCTGGCTGCTGGTGAAAGTGTGCATGCCCTTAACGTGCTCTTTGCTGATGAAATATTTTGAACTCTGCATTCATCTGGCACTGACGGAGAGCATATGCCATCTCAGTTTGTGTGCAGGGCTCAGCCAAGGATTCTTCCTGGACTAGGGAATTAGCAGGAGCCACAGATGTACGTGTTCTTTGAGTCCCTACTCTGTGTGGAGGGTATTCCACAGTGCTGGTGGTGTAGAGCGGACTCAATGCCGTGTAGCTGCTGACTTGTCTCTGAAGAATTAGCTCTGAATGCTTTGGAATCTATGGACGTTTTCAGTGTAAATCAGTGCATTTCCTCCAGAGCCATCTCGGTGTTTAGTGGGTTCTAGGCTCGATGGAAAGAATCAATCCCCAGCTCCACGTCTAAAATATATCCGGTTAGTTCTCATACTTCTTTAGTTCAAATTAAGAATATGCCTACTTAATATTTGATCTGTGTTCTTTATATGGGTCTGTGGGGTTCTAGCATAATCTTTGACACCACTAAATTTATGTATCACATGCAGAAAGATGCTTTAGTGATAAGACATGAAAGGAATATTTTAAAGATAGCTGGAGCCACGGAACAAATCCAATGCCGCTTGAATGCTCACTTAGGGTAAAGCTTTCTAGTGCTTTGGAAAAGGAGTATTTGTGCATCCACATTATCTCGTGTTTCTTGGCCCTCCGGGTGACCATGCACACGTCTCTGGTCTTGTTTAGCAATACGAAGAACCATGAAAGTACGAGACTCAGAGTTCCAGGTTCCAGGTGGCTTGGAGAACTTCCTATTGGGAGGCCATGAACAAATGAGGCTCTGTCTATCAGCAGGGATTGGATGCTGAGAGTTTCTTCCGGTGTGTGTGTGGGGGGGGGGGCAGGGGTACTTCTCTTTGTGTTAAACAAGTGAAAATTAGCCCTTTACCATGAAGATATCTCCTTAAGCTTACAAATACCATCTTCCCTTTATCCCCCTTTGGGGGCAGGTCTTACTCTTCTCTTCTGCTTTCTTTGTTTAAGCGGCCATTACATTTTCTAAGTTAATACATGTTCTCAGGGCAGAAATGTCTCCTGTGCCCTGGGTTCCAGCTTTTGCTTTGATTTTTAGCTTTGGCTGGATGGAACTTTCATATCGTGTCGGCTCATTAGTATTTTAAAGAAGCCGTAAAAGAAAAAAAAAAGGCCTGTTATCCATCATTTTTAGTCTTCTGTGGGAGGGTTATCCAAATATACTAGCCTGCCCTATTTCCAAGAATGGAAATCGAACTCGCTCATTTTGTGGTTCACTAAAATGAGTTCAGAGAGGCCGGCGACTTATTTGGACTACCATGATGGGCACAGCAGAACCCCTGTTCAAATCTAAGGCTGCTCTCCAACTCCCAGCATAGAGTTTCAAGGTTTGCCCAGTTTCCAGGGTAGTTTCAGCTTCATGGTCCACAAAGTAGAGATGCCAGTGAGCAAACCCCGAAGAGCAGTGAGTGGTTGGGAAGCCGTGGAGAATTAGCATCCCGCCAGTGGATCCTCCCTCTCAGGGTCCACTCGTGTCTGAGCTCTGCCCAGTTGCCTTTTGCAGTTTGGCAGTGAAGGGTCAGACATTTTAGAATGACTTCACAGAGAGGACCCCGTGAGCTGAGAGCTTCTCAACGGCTTGTTGATTCTCAGAGCAGCCCACACATCTGTGAAAGTTGCCAAGACTATCCTAGTTTGGATGGTTATCAGAAAGAAACCTCAGGCAACTGAGCTCATTTCAGGCTTTGAAAGTATAGTTTCTTTCATCACTGGTATTTTTGTATCATTCCTTCCGCCGATGGCCTTGTGATCCCTTCCCATGCCCACGGGGAAGAGGTGGCTGGTCATTTGTACACATGGAGTAGCAGGAGTTGGTTCTTGAGTTGCCTTTATCACAGCCATCTTTTTTTTTTTTTTTGTTACCTGGGTCTTTCTCTGTTGTTTTGTTTCATAATTGAGATGTAGACACTTTCTTATACCAGAAATACTATTTTTTCTCTTCCCTTTGTGCTTGTTTGATTCAGTAAAAAACTAAAGAACCTCCCGTCTGCTGTATACCATACAAGGTATTGAGAGACAGTTAAGCATGTTTCTTTGCTATAAGATATATTACATATATATTCATCACAGCTTGGGGTGGAGTGTGCATATATCCTTAGGGTTATTTGTAGCAGAAATGTCTGTTTAATGAACTATAGTATTGAGCCAGCCTCAGTGACTCCACAAGTGTGATTTTTTTTTTTTGTAGGTAAAATGAATTGCTTCTTTCTATTCTGACTTCTGTTGGGAAAACTTGAATTTTCCATTAAAAAGCAAGTGTTAATTTTGTTTCCCCTGAATCATTTTTATCTTCTATCCAGATAACTGCATTAAATTTTCGTTTCATTTTTGCCAATATAATAGCTTCTAAAGTTTCTGTGTACCTCAAACAAATATCTAGCCCATCATAGCATCTCTTTTGATGGAATTATTAGCTATCTTTTATGCTATTGCCTTGTGATCCATTCAAATGTCTAATTTATTTAATTTTGTATATCTATCTTTAATGCCTTATGGATACAGTAGTGGGCAGAAATGTGCTTTATATATATTTGTTCCATCTCAGGGGCAAGAAGGGACGTCCTAGCTGGGTGTAGGATTGAGAAGCTCATACCACTGAGGTGTTTGCGGGATGCACTCCCTGAATTATGGTCCCACGTGACCTGGGCCTTTGTCTTACTCTGCTGTGTACTAACACTTCGGGTGCCTTGCTAGCCCCTCTGGGCCTCACTTTTCCCATACATCAAGTTGGCATGTTATTAGGACAGAAATGTCCAGCAAACGGCTGGTCACCCTTTAGCTTCATTTCCTATGAGAGGGAAGGAAGAGTCAGGCAAGTTCACCCCATGGCGTACAGGGCACATGTGGCCAGAGATTGCTGTAAAGTTTGCACAAAAACTTACTTTAAAGTATTGAGGTTTTCGACAGGCATAGTGGTGCACACCTTTAATCCCAGCACTTGGGGAGGCAGAGGCAGGCGGACCTCTGTGAGTCCGAGGCCAGCCTGGGCTACTTATAGAGTTTTCTGGACAGTCAAGGCTACATAGTGGAGCCCTGTTTAAAAAACAAAAACAAAAACAAAAAAACCCAATTTTTTTTTGGCATTGTTTTAAATTCAATTCTGTGGGTCTCAAGCATGGACTTTGTAGATGCCAGTGATTGTGCCGTTTTCGTTGTCAAAAGGTTTTATACCCCTTCTAGGCACAAAGTAATAGGAACAAATTTAAGGCTGTGCAGCGTCCGGCACAGAATGAATGGTGGTCCGGCGTAGGCTGTGTGCAGGTTTCACACAACGTGAGTCTAGCAAGTACCATTAGGATGCTGTGAGACAGGAGCATGGCGTAAATGTGGAGTCAGAGCTTTTACTTTTTCTGAAGGGTTATTCGCTTGTGCTTAAGAAATATTTGTGTGTGCGCATGCGTGTGTATGTTTGCGCATGTGCATGCTCGCGTGCGTGCATGCTTGCGTTCATGCTTGTGTGCACGCTCATACACATGCGTACATAGGTATGAGGAAGTCAAAGGGATGTCAGATACCCTGGAGCTGGAGTTTCAGACATTTGTGAGCTTCCAGATATATATTCAGGTAGTCCTCTGCAAAAACAGTAATTGTTAACCACAAGCTAACTTCCATTATCCGGATAACCAATGTACTCGGTGAGGTAGGCTACTGTCTGGGGTGTGGGTGCCATTTGTCTTCTGTCTGTAATAGCATAGTCTCCTGCTTCTCACACTCTGCGATGTGAGTGAAAATTACCCGGGACCTGGCGATAAACACTGTTGCCTTTGCCTCACTGGTGAGGTCCATCTCCGCGTTTGAGATGCACCCTAAGAAGCTGGCTTTGACATGATCATGCCAAGGAATTCAGGCGGCGAATGGACTTGGAGATGGGATGCCTTGGCCTGGTTACTGAGGTAAAACGCTCACGTAACTATCAGGTCTGATGAAGCTTAGGACAGAGAAGATGTCAACAGATGGCTAAAAAGTAACATGTTTACCTGCTTATGAATTGCCACAACGGACTTTCTTTTTGCATTACATAAATGCATACCCATTTATATAGATTTTTTTTCCAAGATAAAATACAATTAGAATTCATTGGGTGGTCCTATTTATTGAGTTGGGGGAGAGCTGGTGATTTGTCCTCATCCTCTAGATCTCGTCAGGGAAGATCCTGTTCAAAAGAGAGCAATAAAAGAGAGGAAATAGAAAGGAAGGCCGAGCAGCGTGAGGTCAGGAAATGAGAAAGATGGAAACGGGAAAGGATGGGAAAAGAGCAGTCGGATCTGATTGGGTGGGAATCTCTTTGTGAAGGAACCCAGCCAGTATTTAACCTGTTTTGAAAAAGCTCGACTTCCAGCATTTTTAATTAGCAGCTTGCTTGCTTTTGAAATTGCCCAGTTGGGAATACTCGAGTTTTGATGTGTTTTATCCGCCTGCTAATTAGCCGGGGCCGGGTTGACCATCATTTTCCCCTTTTATGTGGTGGACAGAAGATATGCATAAATGTCTCCTGAAACAGTCCCGCTCAAGTCTGGGTTCAAATCCATAGCCGCAGTGTATCGGGAGAAGAATTCTTGTTAAGTCATAAATTAAATTTCAACGCATCTTTTCTCGAACTTCTTTTCTTTTCTTGCTGGCCTGGGGTGACTGTGTCTCAGGCATGGTCCATACTTGGGGCAGGAACATTCTTGATTGAAGGGACTGTTCCGTGCCTTTATAGAATGTTTAGCAATGTTCCTGACCTATTTCCTAACCTGTGATAGCCAAAATTGCCTATGGAACTTGCCATTGTCTTTTGGTGGCAAAATTGTCCCCAATGGAGAGTCCCTGGCAGAGCCATATGGTCCATTTTGTCCTTGTCTATCTTAGATGTTTAACTCCCCCCCCTTTTTGGTAATTGAAAGTAGACAAGTCTGAGCAATATGAAGTATATGGCAGACAGAGAAAATTAAATCTACCCCTTTCTTGCCTTTTGGGTGTAATTTTAGGGCAGGATCGCCCATCAATCCAAGTTGGCTGTTTCAGGTTAAAAAATAAAAGTCAGGTTGTACTAAATGTTTGAAAACCTGCAATGATTGAGAGCTTTTATTTTTAAATCCCCCCCCCTGAAAATGTTTGTGTTTTATTTAAAAATTAAGAGAACCATGCAGGATACAAACTCACTCGTGTGAAAATCCCTGAGGGTTGTAAATTTCTTCCGTGCACTACAGCTCAGTGTGTACACTATAGGGCAGCATCCTGGGTCGTTAAACAACAGGTTTTAGGAAAGTTTTACACCTTTTCTTTAGGCTTGATGTAGTCTCCTGAGCCTTCTTTCTATGCCTTCAGCTTGCAGTGCACTGAGTCTAACGGGACATCTGCTTGTCATTCCTTGTCTTCTGGAGTGCCAACCAAGAGGACCTGTGGTTAAGAAAGAGAAAGAGGGAGGAGGAGCAGGGATGGGGAATGGGGCGGGGGGGAAGATGGGGCCAGGAAACAAGGGACACTGAGATGGAGGGTGGCGAAGATTCAAGCTTATTAGCAGTAAGTTAGTTATTGCTATCTCTCCTCTTAAGATATCCTGTAACACCATGTACTCCTCTGTATCCAAAAATAAGCCAATTAATTATACTGTGATTGCTTCTGCTGATAATAAGCTAGCAGTAATAAAAGGAATGACAGTAGGCCAATAAGAGAATAAACAGTATCAGGGAGATGTTTGAAGAGTCGGTATATGGGATTAGAGTTTCGCACCCTCCTCCGATTCTGTCAGGGGATGTTTGTGATGGCCGTCTGTTATCTACCGGGATCAAAAAATCTACACAACAAGGAAACTTTTCATGTTTTTAATGGGCCTTTCATCAAAATTCTCAAAGCCATCCTCAAATATAGGTTGATCCTTAGAACTTCCTGGCTCTGCTGTCCTCAGGAGTTCGCTCACAACAGCCGTGAAGGAACGTTCCTTACTCTAGTCAGCAATAGAACTGTGCAGGGAGAGAGTTCAGTGCATCCTACCTCCCTGGTCACTGACTGGGTCTCTTCAAGCTTGACTTATCAAAATCAAATACTGCCTTATAATCTAATATCAGCTTTAATTTCTACATATCAAATACCAGGATGCGAATTTACTCTGCGGTAGACCATCAGTCATCAACGACCATTTGGGAAGCAAAAATTAGTTTTGAAAGATTATAAAGAAAACAGGAATCAAAGTTAGGTGGATAGGAAAAGGAGGACAAATGGATTTAGAAAGAGTGGGGGGCAGGGTGGATATGATCAAATGCCTTACATCAAGCTCTCAAAGCAGTGATGATAATGGTGATGACGATGATGGTGGTGATGATGCTGGTAGTGATGGTGATGGTGGTGGTGGTGATGATTATGGTGATGGTGGTGATAGTGATGGTGGTGTTGGTGGTGATGATGATGATGGTGGTAATTGTGGTGATAATGATGATGATATTGATGATGCTGGTGGTGGTGATGATGCTGGTTGTGGTGATAGTGATGATGATATTGATGATGATGACGCTGGTGATGATAGTGATGATGATGCTGGTGGTGATATTGATGGTGATGCTGGTGGTGATAATGATGACATATTGATGATGGTGATAACTGTAATGCTGATAATGAAAGTTGAGTCTATATGGACCATCCTGGGATTTTTTGTTTATTTATTTTCTTAGAAACAGAGGTGTCTCCACAAACTTTAAAAAGCCCCTCTATCTGTGTGCCGTGCTAGTTGGAGGGAACGACTGAGGCCTTCCATTAGTAGTTTGGGTTGCATGTCTGTTGTTTGCTGTAATAAACTGGGCTAGAGAACAGTCAGAATCTAGCCAGATTCTGGCAGTGGAGTTGAAAGTGTCAGTGTGGGCATTTACTTCAGCTTAACTTTCCCTTTGGATTAAAATTGTGTTCATGTACTTTGAAGTTTGTTTTGTTCAAAAGATTTTAATAAAACTTTAAGTGCCAATTCCTATCTCTCACAACGGAGGCTATCGAAAGCTGTGGAGGATAGAACTAATTTTTATGTGCATACCTCTGGTTCCTGAGGGTCCAGTTCACGTCTGCTGTGAATTTAAATTAGTTAATTTAAGTAGATGGGTCAGAACCCACTGTCATCGTGGTAACCCTGTGCCTGGTTCTTAATTAAAGGCAACAGGAGATTAATTTGAAACACTAATTTAAAAGTGCATATACAAAAAGAAAGAATTATTACAAGAAAGCCTAAAGAATTTCTCTCTTGTCCCTAGATGTAGAAGACAGAAGTAGCTCAGGGTCCTGGGGGAATGGAGGCCATCCAAGCCCGTCCAGGGTAAGTATATGTAATCTTTTTTTTTCCCCAGCAAGCAGACATGGCATATATGTAAATTGACTAAGCTTCTCACATGCATCAGGTATGCACACACACAAGGGTACATACACACACACACACACACACACAAACACACATCTGCACAGATCTGTATAATCAGTTTAACGAGGGCAGCCTTCTGGGATTCTTTGATTTTATTGGTTACCACACCTGAGTTTACACCTGCTGAATTGATGCTGACCTGAAGAGAAACCGTTTATCAAACACACAGTTTTACCTTTGCCAGCGGTGGTCAAGTGCGATAGAAAGTCATTTGTTGCACTCAGACCAAGCTGAAATAAATCCTAATTTATTCATCATGTGTAGGTATGACTAGACTCCTGAATAACACTTCATGGGAGTCTAACCTATTAGTATGATTTGCATAGCAAGTGTGCATTCGTTTTGTTTTGGGGCCATGTTACTGTTCCACCAGGCAGGCCATTGCATATGATGTCTTTAGTAATTTTTTTTTAAGTGCCTCTAATCCCACAGCAGGTTTGATTACACACATACAGTGTGCCCAGTTAGAAGTCGACTTAGTGCAGTAGGATGGACATTCGTCCTTCCTGCCTCTCTAGATGGGGCATTCTCCTGGGAGGGGACATCTTACTGTACACGCCCCCCATCATTCTGCCTTGGGGGAGGTCTCTGCTTTGTCTCTGGAGACAGAGGTGGCCCATCAAGCTGCACAAGAGGCTATTTTAGCCAGTTGTACTTAACACTTTGCACCTGTCCTTGGCACCGTGAGCCTCACGCTGGTCTGCAGGGTGCAGCAGGATCTCTAAGCCTACGAGGAACTCGGCTGAGCCTCGGAGCAGCTGTCGAGCTTGACATCCTAATGCATTATATGGATGGGTGGAGGAAATCTTTCCTCCTCCTCCTCATGTTACAGTCTGCACTTGCACAAATAAATCCATCCCTTGACAGCCAGTGGGGATGACAGAACGTCCTCTATTGTTCTGTTCGCTTGGGCTTGCTTAGTTTCTCTTTATACACACTTGTGTGTGGTTCAGTACAAAACTCTAAATATTGAGCTAGATTCTCATAGTAAAATACATTATTAATTTTATATTAGCTTCTTACTATTAATTTCCTACCAGTAGCTCACTTTTAAAACTTAAACTGCCTCATAGTGTGTATGTAGTCTAATTGACAATCTACTTTCTACTGAATTTTGGCAAGCAAAGCCCATTTAGAATCTTCCTGATTTACTTTCAAACTTAGTTTCCAGAAACTGCAAATTTTGTTGAATAAGCAAGTCTGTGAAATGAGTCAGTGAGCAAAGGTACCTACCGCTAAGCTTATCAGCTCCATCCTCAGGACCTACACGACAGAGAGAGAAATGACTCCAAGCTGTCCTTTGTCCTGCATATGCTGCAGCACGCGCGTGTGTGTGTGTGTGTGTGTGTGTGTGTGTGTGTGTGTGACACTCCACCCACCACACACTCAAAGTAAATAAGTATAATTTGAAAAGAAACACAAGAAATGCATTGGTAGGACTTGGGAAATAGGTCAGTCAGCAAAGTGCTTGCTCACAGTCATAAGACCTAGGGTTTGATTCCTATAATGCATTGGTAAGAAAAAAAAAATCCAGGGGTGGTATTGTGCACTTAAAATCCCAGCACCTGGGGCTTACTGACAAGTTAGTCTACCCTAATCTGGGCATTTTATGCCTAAATTTGCCTTCTGGCATCCACACACAGGTACCACACACACAAATGAATCCATACTCCCACATGAATACAAACACACACACATGACACACACGCACACACATGAATATGTAAATGCATACAAGACACATATTGCTGAATGATTTGAATCTCCATCTTATCGTTTAAGTTTCCAAGTCCAGGGGTTTCCCTGGCTGTAGAGTCACGCTAGGTGACCTCGCTGTGTCCTTTTTCCTCCCATTACTCACTGCCGGTCCTAGCTTCTATGCACAGTACTATACTGACAATTAAGTTCCATCATGTAGTTTAAGTTTGTAGTGCACTCTCTAGGATGAGGGCATTTCATAAATAATAATGAGCGTTGTACAATGCCTGGGTGGGTCCTTAGTGGAAGACGTCTAGGAACAAATTAACACTCTAGCAGGATTAGAGTCTAGCGTCATCCTGGTTAATTTTTTGTAAATGAAGAAAGGTGAGGGAGAGCGCAGTCGCTCGTCCCGAGGGCCTCGGGCCTTCCACACTGAAGCGATGTGACTTTTTGTTGTTCTTACAGCATCCATCTTTCATGTGTGGGCAGATTCTGCCCTTTGGCTAACATACCAAACTGATACCTCTGAGTAAATTTGACTTAGACTTTATGGACAGTTCAGCCAGCTGAGCAGACACTCCCCCACCCCCCTTTCTGGTCACTTGATGCTCTTTAATAGGCCGAGATTTAAATCAAATAACACAGTAGATTTTAACTCTTTCTTAGACGTTATTGAATTACTCCATGGAATTTAAGTGGTTGGGAAGATTACAAACAAGGTATTAATTTTTAAATTTTCAACATAAGGAGAACATTTCTTCAAAAATGTTTACCCTTAAAATTGTTTTGGTGTGGTGTGTTTTGTTTACCTGCATAAACACTGATTTAAGCTGAAGCTTTAACCTTTATGTATAACTGGGCATGAGTGTGTCTATGAAGATAGGTAAGGACGTATACACGTCACTACTCAGCTCTAGAGGTCAGAGGACAGCATTGTAGGGTGGTGTTTTTGGTTCTTCCACTTTTCCACGGATTTTGCAGGTTGAACTCAGGTCTTCGGGTGAGTAGAGTGAGCACCTTTGCCTTCTGAGCTGGCACACAGGCCTGGTCCTGAAGCTTTGATGTTCATCCTAGTGCGGGTTTGTTACCCTTCACAGGCTTGCGTGTTCATTACTAATATAAGGAGCGTTCCATTTTACAGCTGCAACAGCAGCTAAAATAAAACACCGAAACGTTAATATCGCAAGCTGAGTGCTGCTCAGACCCCCCCTACCTTGCTTTTCTAAGAGGCAAATCATTGCAGACTCTGAATCATTTCCCTTCCTTGAACATAGGTTTTGAGAAGGAATAACTTTTGTTATATGCAGTTTACTTCATGACCGTATGCTGTTTGACATGTATTATTTAATTTAATCATGTCAATAATTCCATGAAGTTGGTAGGATTATCATTATATTAAGATTTCGCAGCTATGACTTTGGGAAACCTTTGAATTCTTTCGCCTACTGTTGATATGAAGGTGCGAGCTCTTACAGTGAGATTTCATGGGGCAAGTAATAACCGACTCCAGTCTCTTTTCCTAGGAAAGGTTTCATTATTGAGGTGTGTTTATAAGTTGTGTCCCATGACGAGACTTACTCTGTTATCTTATTTACAGAACTATGGAGATGGGACTCCCTATGACCACATGACCAGCAGGGATCTTGGGTCACATGACAATCTCTCTCCACCTTTTGTCAATTCCAGAATACAAAGTAAGAAAAGTTTTATTTTATCATGTATTTTTGGAAAGCTCATGTTTGGCCAAGGAATGGGAAATGTGCCTCAGACAGACATTCAGTTTGAAGAGTCGGGTCAGTCAGTTCGTTTACTATAGTGCTCTTAAATAATAGAAATAGCATTCATAATTAGAAAATAAAATGACTATGAATGTTGGCGAAAAGATCGAGAAGCACTAAGTTTTTCAGACATGAAATTGAAGATTTTCAGCGATACAGGATCCATGTAGACGTTTGTCTTCCTTAGACATAAAGTGTCGCTATCAGTAGTTTTCTCAGTACATACTAAAGAAGTCGAAGTGACAAATATTTGTAATAAAATATTTGGCTTCATGATTGACAAAGACGTGTGTAGTCATAGTAACCCCTTCAAGTTGAGTTGTATGGTCTGGTTGAGGTTTTGTCATGCTGTGGACTTTGTGCTGACTGTCTAGGTGAGCGGTTCTCAACCTGTGGGTTGTGACCCCTTTGGGGGTCGCATAATACATATCCTGCATATCAGATATTTACACTATGATTCATAACAGTAGCAAAATTACCATTATTAAGTAGCAATGGAAATAATTTTGCAGTTGGGGGGGTCACAACCACATGAGGAACTGTATTAAAGGGTCGCAGCACTGGGAAGGTTGAGAACCACTGCCCTAGATAGACCTCATTCTATATCACTTTACAGAAGCTGATTGCATTCTGAGTCTGTCTGCAGATTTCCATTGTGCCCTGCCTTCTGGCTGTGTTAGCGTGTTTCTCTGCTTCTGGCTACTCAGTTGGGATGTTTGTCTAGCAGCAGTAAACCTGAGCAATGGGAAGATAATTCATAATGACTTAAGCGGTCCCAGTAGCTGGCTACTTCAGTTTTGATGAAAGATAATGATCTTTGTTCTAGTAAATGTGAATTCTTTACAATATTAGGAACTCTTTCAGATGGGCCAAATTCTATCATAAATCTTTTGATAAATGAAGTTCAATTTCATGATATAAGCTGTTGGACCAATCTCCAAGGAAAATACTGATCAATAATTATATTGTACGGAAACTGTAATTGCAAATGCTTTTTAAGAGTGTCCTGATTTCACACCTTAAAACTTTGCCAGTTCCTTAAGATGTCGAAGGTCCTTTAATCTCAGTCTTTTTTTTTTTTAAATTGCCATCAAATCAGGTATTTAACAGAAAGTTGTCTTTAGTGGGTAACATCAAGTTTATGCCTTTGAATGTGTTCCCTGAGTACCATGAGATGCTATTTGATCTAGGTTCTTGGTTTTGGTAGTTTTTTTTTCCCCACCCTTCAAAATGATAAACCTCATAGTGAGGTTTTAATTGTTAACTTTTAGCAGGAGTCCCAGGTTCTTCTCAGTTATTGGTGAAAAATGCATCAGGCCTCAGCTAACTCGAGATATATGGAAACAGGCGACAGGCTGTTTGTCAGCTTAGATTTTATTGGGCAAGTTTAGACTCTTTGGTGCCCATAGCCAGGATTTGAATACTTGGCTTTTTGCTTCTCTGTTCATTTTTACCTAACTGTGTAAGATGAAGTCAACTATAAAGTTATAAAGGTGACCTAAGAACTAATGTGAAAAGACTATAGAAACTTCATTTGGAAAAGTCTAAAATTAGTCTCTGATGAGCTAAAATGGTACCTCAAATATGTAAGCCACTGGTGTTTAGAAGTTTGGTGTGTATGTGAACAAGGTGAAAGAGCAGTGAGGGGTTAATGTTTCAGAACAAGGCGAAGCATACAACTGTGTCAAACAGCCGCTGTTCTGTGTTTCTTCGTGGACAGCTGCTTCACGAACTAGTTTTTTATCCAAATTATTTAAATATAAGTGGGCTGACACTCCAGACGTGGTTCTTTCTGCGTGGTCGTTGTTTAAGTTCAAACCCCATGTCACCTTCTCTCTTTCACCCGTCTGCCTTCCTTTCCTTAACCTCTTAGTCATGAAGGCTAAGACAGAGTCCCGCATTGTGATGAGAAAGGCTGCTGGGTGGGCGAGTCTCCTGCCCACTGTTCCCCGAGTAAAGGCTTCTCTGTTAGATAAGCTGTCTGGCCTGAAACATGGCTCTTTATTGTTTACAAACCACGACATTTTCCACCTCAAGCAGATTTTTGCACAGAAAAGAATTGTGCTTGGGCTAAATGGTTTATCTGACATTAACGGGCCAGTGTCAGACTCGGGTCAAAGAAGTCACCCTGAGAGCGAGAGGTCACTGTGCAGTGTGCTGAGAGACACAAAGAGAGAAAAAGTCTTTGAAACAAGTCTGGGATGCCTAACATTTTTAGTCTGGAGAAGAATTAGAAGGTATTTCTAAAGAGCTAAGGATGCTGGTGCCTTGAACACTCTTCACTTCCTCTCATTTCTCGCATCCTGATTGGCTTGCCCATCCCACGGCTTGACTCTGGGAGGAGAAGTCGTCTTTGAGTTTGCCCAGGGTGCTGAAATGGCCCTGTAAGATGAACCCACTTGGGTGTTATGCTTTTTTACTTTGGTTATTTTAATCATAAACAGGACATGATTTTCAGAAGGTTAAAGACAAGCAGTTTGCAAACAGAGATGAAGGAAGGACCCCGGGCAGTTCAGCAGTTTAACCCTTAAACTGCGACCATGGAATCTGGAATGTTGGTTCTGTTTTACTTATATTCGAATGCCGTCACCTTGTGAACATTTGCCCTCACACCCAAAGAGGCTCTCGGCATCTACTAAAAGCCTTGGCAGTGGTCTGCTCTAGAATCTTT
Organism: Alexandromys fortis; assembly: GCF_014885135.2. NCBI lineage: Eukaryota > Metazoa > Chordata > Mammalia > Rodentia > Cricetidae > Alexandromys > Alexandromys fortis. The sequence goes on along the minus strand of NW_026068077.1, from coordinate 1,779,742 downwards.
AACTGGTTTTCATTAAAACTACAAAAGATTTCCTTATATTTCAAAGACTTCATTCTGCCATGTCACATTAGGGTAAAAGCTATAGCATCGGAAATAAATCAGCCACTTTACTGGAGCAGATTCTCTATTGTCAAATCAATCAAGTCTGTGACTGAATTAGGCGTCTGCTACAGAAGTAAGTGACACTAATTTTACGGGAAAGAGTTATTAACTGCAGATGACCTGATTTTTTTCTTTTTTGGTAAACTGTTTACTTATGAAGTTTTATTATTTCAAAGAAAGGAGAGATCACTGCATCCCCATTCCTTTTCTGAGTGCATTATTATGCTCCCTTTTTTTTTCTTACGGCAATATGCTACTTTAGTGACGTGACATGCTTGCTCATAAACTTCTTTATCACAAAGTCTTTTTTTGATAAATGTCACAATTTTGGTAAAATAAAATTTCTATGTGGTACCAAAATAGGACAACTCAGTCCATTTTGTGTCATAATCTCAAAGCTGTGGCCGAATGAGATATAACTGAGAAGAATAATAAAAGTGACCGTATCATTTTTCTTTATAAATAAAATTTGTTATTCTGAAAGTGGTCCCCTGTCTCATGATTGTGAAGTCCCTAATGTAGATGAGGTGTTTGTCTATGCATGGGTGCGCCTGTTATGTCATGAGAACCAATGGCCCTCCTTGGCTACAGGTTATCTTTAGGAGAGACCTGTTGTCAGTTTGTGGTTGTCATACACACATTGTTATTAAATTATGTCATGTAAACCTGCAAAGGACATATAACTAGTCAAAAAGCAAGCTTCTGCTAAAAAGTGACTAGGAATGCCTATTTCGTTTTGTTTGCCTTGGGGCAGGCTAAGAGGGATTGGCAGACTTTAGTACATTGGTCGGTTATTAGCCTCCTCTCCGTGAACTAACTTACTGCCTTTCTTGGGGACATAGCAGCCAACTTGCCTTAGATATGAGCCAGCGCACTGATTTGTATATAGGAGAGACACGTCATGCCTGGTTCCTGTGGTTATTAATGATATTAACATACTTTTCATCTGTTGAAATGTGCTCACGGCATTGTTAAAGCTGCTTAATTAGACCTTCACAGGTGGTCATCTGGGTAGCTTTTGGAACATGCTAGCAGGACAGGGGGCCATAATTTTGATACCCATTGTCTGTAAGAGCATTGTCTATATGATCTAGAACTGTTTGAAACTCCTGGCATGGAGTGTTTTCAAAGAATATAGGTTTTTTTTTTTTTCAGAAGTATTCTTTCTGTAAAATTTTGTTCCTGTCTATCTATATTAAAACAATGAACTTTGTTTTACCAAGCATCAACGTTTTACGAGTAATTGTCTTACTTTTTTATTTTTCTATAATGGTTGATGGGATATTTTTCAGCTGAAAGTCTTTGGTCTGAGGACGGATGGAAGCATCCATTTTCCGTCCGTTGTTCTAGAGTCTCAGTAGACAGCCCCACTGGTGGAGGCTAAGTGGGCCTGTTGCCCCGTGAGGGTATGTTCATGAGCTGGCGAGGGGAGGCCCTGAAAAGTAACACTTTCTGACAGTTGCCTGCAGCGTCCCGTCAGCTGCTTCAACTTTTACATGTTCCAGCCCGGGTGGCTAAGTTTCCTAGCTGTGGTATGTGTGTCTAGTCCTTAGTCACACTATCCCAGGCCGGTGAATAGCTCCCCACCAGAGTCACTGCTTTTAACCTAGCTCAGCGGAACATTTTCCTGTGGGATTAGATGAAGGATTCGGGAAGAACTGAAGAAGGCTGCTGGCTTATGGGGTGACCTTTGAGTCTCATCTGGGCTAGCCGTTGGTATTTTGATTTGGTTACTGTGGCCATATTGTGGCAGCTGCTGGCTCATTATAATTCAGTTTCACTGCTCTGTTTGCCTAGCAGGAATATTTCGGTTTGTATTACTTCAGAGTGTTTCATGGCTGCCGTGAGTTTACCCCAGCATAAAGGCGGAGCGTTGTGAGTTTTCCCACCCCAGTGGCAGAGGCAGGTGACAGAGGCTTCTTGTAAAACCACACATGAGAATGCGCTGAGGTGGCGTTTCTTTTCAGTGAGAGATGGAAAACACCCAGTGAACTGACTTTTATGAGGAAAACTGTTTTTGCAAATCTCCATGTGCAAAGGGAAGCATGACCGCAAAGAAAGAGCATCTTTTCAAAGCATGGGTAGTTTCACTAGCCCACGCAGGCAGATGGGTTTTTACTAGCCCACTAGGTCAGATGCAGAAATGTAAATATTAATAAACAGCAAAAGCCAACTCTGGAAGGTTTGTTCACTTTCAAAGTATTCTGAAGCAATTAGATGAACAGGCTGCTTGCACATTTATTAATGTTGGAATTCGTTCTTGAATGCCTTCTTTCTTTTTTCTTTCTTTTTAATTATTATTATTATTATTATTATTATTATTATGTTGATTGTTCTGGGATTGAATTCAGCACAATTAGCCTTACATATTTTAGCAAGTGCTCTACAACAGTGACAAACTCCTAGGCCTAGTGTCCAGGTGTGTGTGTGTGTGTGTGTGTGTGTCTGTCTGTCTGTCTGATGGCATTTCTCATCTTGCGTTGTCTGATTGTCATCCGTATGTGTTGGGCTGATAATATGGTATCTGCAATTATGGATAGAAGGAATCTTTAATAGTTTTCTTATTTGATTTTAGTTGCTTTGCTTGAGAGTATTGATTCTTTTAACATGTTAAACCATCTTCCTGAAACACTGAGAACTGTGACAATTTAAGAGTACACATTAGTGATTTTAGCAGCTCTAACTGCTGTAGTAAGAGAACCTTAGTCCACTACTCCTTTGCTACATTGCCTGGAGTGTTCAAGGCTTCCCGTTTTCACCTCTTAGCCAAGGGAGGAGGAGCCCTTTGGGCAGTCTCTGTGACAATTTTCTAATGTAATGGTCCTTTGCTTTTTCGCTTGAATCATTTGTGGCCTGTATTTTATCATTAGAGATATTTGTTTCATTCTTGTTTCGAATCCCTTCATCCCTATTTTATTACTACCACCTTCAAGTGGCATTCATAGGACTTCTATTTTTCAAATGTCATTTTAAAAAAAAAGAAACTTTGAAAAACTTGCTGGGCACTTGTCTTAAATCCCACCACCACAGTGGTGGTACATGCCTTTAATTCCAGCACTTGAGAGGCAGAGGCAGGTGTATCTCTGTGAGTTTGAGGCCAGCCTGGTCTACAAAGTGAGTTGCATGACAGTCAGGGCTGTTACACAGAGAAACGTAAGCTTCAAAAATCCAAACATGAAAAAAAAAAAAAAAAGAAAGAAAAGAAAAGAAAGATATTTAATTGTGTGTGTGTGTGTGTGTGTGTGTGTGTGTGTGTGCACTTGTGGGGTATGTGTGTATGTGTGGTATGTATATACCACAGTGCATGTGTGAGGTCATGTGGGAGTTGGTTCTCTCCCTTGCACGTGTGGTTCATGACTTGAATTTGCTCATCAGGCTTGGTGCCAAGCGCCTTTTCTTGCTGAGCCCTTTTCCTTGCCGCAAATGTAAACTTCCAAGCCTGGCCCCAGCTTAGTGTTTCTTCTGTATCTCCACTTATCCCAGCTCTGTAATTAAGGAATGTCTAAAGCAAAGTAGTGACTCCGTCAGTTGAGTACCAGAGAAAGGGTGTTTTGCTGTAGACCAGTTCTCAGGATAGCAATACAGGACCTCAACAAATGCCCTTAAATGATCCAAGATAAAAGTGACCCCAGAAACCACATATATAAGGTTCGAACCCAGAATGAAATAAATGCCTATAAATTGGAGTCTGTTCTAGATCCTAATAATCTGGAATGAAAACCCTGTACCAGAACCAGATTGGTGGAAACTCAGTGTTTATTTTGTAGTTATGTGCCTTCTGCCATAGTGCCTAATATGCTCCCGTTGTTAGTGGATGGTTCATAGTATGGTGTGGCGGATTTCTATTTTCAATATCCACGCCACAGATTGTTTGATGTGTAAGAAGAAGTAGGTGAAATCAATAATATTTTGAAAAGCCGTTGAGGAAGTTGATGGTTACCAGCATTCAGATAACTCACTTCCTGCTGTCCGGTCAACAGTCACCCCTGTTGCTCTTTTCCATGGTCTTGCTTCCTTTGTTCTGGCATCTTCTCTGTCATAAAATGCGACTCTTACTGTGCCCATGAAAGACTTCCACAGTCAGAACAGGTTTACAAAAACTGCCTTTATGAGAGTTAGAAGAACCGATAACCAGCAAAACATGCCTTGAAAACTGTGGGCATGGGGCTGAAGAGGGCTCAGCAGTTAAGAGCACTGGCTGCTCTTCCAAAGGACTCACGTTCAGTTGGTGTTTAGTTCCCAGCACCCACATGGGAGCTCACAATCTAACACCTTCACACCACCATACATAAGATACATTTAAATAAATTATTTCTTTAAAAACAGAAAACTGTGGGTAACAGAGGCACGTGGGTCCCTGAAGGACCGGGGAGAATTCTTCTATTCAATGCTACTCACTCTAGCTGGGTTTGGTAATCTCAACTCTGAGAATCCCAAGTATCTTGAGCTTGGTTGTGAGATAACCAGAAAGAATGAGAAGAAGTTATTAATTCTGAAAGAAAAAAAAATTTAAGATTCACATGCAAATAGTGCATTTATGTCCAATAGGAATATTTGTGCTCAATGTACTGGAAAATTTGGCTAATTTAGGTGACTTAGTTGTTTTTTCTTCTTCCTAAGTTTGGCCCTAGCTACTGCTCAGATGTATTTGCAGGTCGGTGGTTTCATGGCTGGTGGTTCTACGATTCTTTTGTGTTTAGTGTTGTCTCAAAATGACTCACAGTTTCTGGTGTCAAGATTGGGAAAGGTGGGTTTAGTAGTTCCTGTCTTTTTCACCCCTGGATCTCTGATGTCCTATCGGTCTCTGGCTTTGAGGATGGGGTGGAAGATGGTTATGTATGTAGTAACTCTAAAGCCTCTCCGGTGCAGACAGATAAAAGAAGCGTATATAGAATTTATTTGATTTGATTCATAGTTTATTTTTGAAAGTCATCCTTTTTTAGATATATTTATTTTTATGGGTATGAGTGTTTTTGCACTCATGTAACATGCATGTGACTGGTACTTGCTGAGGACAGTACAGGGCAGTAGATTCCCCTTCAGCTTGAGTTAGGATAACTGTGAGCCACTATTTGGATGCTGCCAACTGTTCTACAAGAGCAACAAGTGCTCTTAACTGCAGGGCCAGCTCTTCTGTCACCGGAGTATACATTTTAAAGAAAAAAAAGTATGTACTTTTTCATTCAGTAATTTTGAAAACCAAGAGCAAAATTTTCTGTAATAAAGTATAAAAGTGTGTTTCAACTCAGTTTGGGTCAGCAAATGAGAACACAAGACAAACTGATGCGTGTATCAATATTAAATGGTGCTGCACTGAGTTTGGTGCTGGCATTTTGGACAAGTCGGTAGGCAGCCGTTCCTACCTTATGTGTCTACATTGACCAAACCTTGTTCTTTATGCCTCTGGCTTTCTCTTCTCCACCCTGTACAGAGTATTTTGACCACATGGTAGTTTAAATGTAATTGGCCCCCATAATCTCGCAGGGAGTGGCACTTTAAGGAGGTGAGGCTTTGTTTGCGTGATATGGCTTTGTTGGAGGAAGTGTGTCACTGTGGGCGTGGCTTTGAGGTTTACTATGCTCAGGATACTGCCCAGTGTGTCAGTCAACTTCCTGTTGCATGCACCATGTAGGACTCTTAGCTCCAGCACCACATCTGCCTGCATGCTGCCACCCTCCTCACCATGGTGATGATGGAGCGAACCTCTGAACTATCAAAGAGCCACCCCAGTTCTTGGACAAGAATTGCCGTGGTCATGGTATCTCTTCACAGCAACAAAAGCCCTAACTATGACTGTGAAGCAGCCAGCCTACAGTTTCAGTTACTAGCTTCTACCTTGTTTTTTTTTTTTTTTTTTTTTTTGGTGTTCTCTCTGGTAGAGACAATTGTCAATCGTAACTTGACTCACTTCCCTTTACACCCATGCAGTAGAGGCTTGGCACCCAGAATGTGCCGCTGCAAGTGATAGGCAAGGAGACCTTCTTTCCAGAGGATTCACCTCTAGCACGTTGTCATGCACACTAAAGCAGGAAGAAAAGAGTGTCCACCCTGTGAGGCCGGGTGCAGGTCCCTCTTTTCATTTCACATGTACATAATTTTGCTTGCTGATTTTTAATGTGGAGAATTAGTTGTGCCAAAAGACTTAATTCTGGACAACATGCCAAGACTGAACAAAATTGTGAGGCCAGGCTTCAACTTTTTCCCGAAGTTTTCCAGTCCTACTGAACAGTACCGTGTGGCATGAGTCAGGCCAGGAGAGAACACAGGTGGAGGGAAAGACTTTGTGTCTATAAACATAAACAGGTAGTGGACTAAATGCTGCTGTCTTTATTTAGTAGTGAACTTCTTCTTTGCAGTCTTCAGGGGAAAGACGATGTCTGAGAATTTTGCATATCATGTGCCTCACAGCATTAATCAGCACACCACTTCTGTACAGACTCTGGACTTGGGGATCAAACAATACGTTTCTTTAATAAACACTGTGGAGGGTGTAGTATTCCATTGTATGCCTATGGAAGCCAGAGCACAGACACCTTTCAGGAGCTGGCGTTCTCCTTCTTCTGTGTCTTCCAGGAGTCAAATTCAGGAGTCAGGCTTGTACAAGCAGTCCTGCTAAGCCAACTTCTTGGCCCCCTACACACTGAATTTCTTAAAAGCTTTCATCGTCCCTCAAACCCAGGACAGTTATTACCACTGTGTCTACTAAAAGGGCGTCCTCCTTATGTTGATGCTCCATAAGCGTGGCTGTTGTCAGTGTTCTCATGGTACTTCCTGAGGACCCAGAAAGCTGCCATTTTAAGCACAGAATGACTCAGGAGATGTCATGGCATCTGCCTGGCTCTGGGAGTGGTACGGCAATGCAGATACACATCGGTAGCCTTTTTCGGTCCTGGTTATGAATTGAAGATAGCAGCTTTGAGTCATGAATGATAGCAGTTTAAAAATACTTTTCTTTTCTACTGCGGACGGAGCAGAAGGCAGGAGCAGGTGGGCATGGAGTAGTTTTTGCTCAGTCCCCGAGACATCTACACCCAAGTGGGAGGGCTCCTTTCTTAGCCTGTCCACAAAATCCTTTATTCTGTGCACTAAGCTCCTGTTGCGACAGCTTTGTTAAATTCAGATGTGTCCCTTTGTGAAATATTTGCCTCCAGCTGTTTTCCTTTCCATTTTAAAGGTTCTCAGTTTCATCTTTTCACACAACTGAGACGCCCTCATGTTGAGTCAGAGAGACTGGCCAAAAGCTAGGCTTATTCGGCTGCAACTGAACTGTGGAGGCACAACTAAGAGCGAGGCTTTTCATCAGTGGTGCCTTGACAGACACCTTCCATGTGCTTGGGAATGCCCTGGAATGTCTCTGCTCCCTTTGTCTCTAAAGAGTAGTGCCCCTATTTGGAGTTATCCTGTCCTTCCTTGACTGTTAAGAGTTGCTTAGGCTGACGGAACCATGTAGTATGTTTGAGCAAAGCTGACTGGCTGGCTCTCATTTCCTACCCTTTTGTAGAACATTAGACCCAGGAGCCAAACAGTAAAATGTTATGGGGTGCATACTGAGCCGACCAGTGTAATGTGATGTGTATGGGACATAGGGAAGAAAGTTCTTTGTAGATGGGATTCAAATACTTCGTCTTCTCAATGATTGCTTATTAATTGCTTCTGAATTTCTTGACATATGTCTATCAATGGGAGAAATGAGGAGAAGGCATCATTGTAAACTGCTATAAAATACAGGCTTTAAATATAAAAAAAAATATAACATCAGAAAATTTTGTGTGGCTTGAACGTAACACAGAATATCCAGTCTGAGGGAAGTGGTGTGTAGTGGGTCAAGCCAGGACTCTGGACTCTGGTCTCTGAGTACATCATGCTTTGGCTGCCTGACTTTGCTCAAGTCTTCTTAGTGCTTATGATAGAGTTTGTCAATGTGAGTAGATGGTCTGTGTCTGGATGAAGTAAACGGAAAGCCACCTGGGACTTACATTCTGTTAATGCAAATTAATGCTATGCCTACTATGGCTTGACATGTGCTTTTTCTGCTTCTTGGGGCTGAACACTTGCAAACTTGAGTATAGTGTAGTGAAGTTTGGAGAAATGGGGGGGATGATAAATTATGGGCCCTATTAAGGCTGAATGTAAATAAAGAGGGTATACTACCTGGTGACATTTGGTAAAGGAAAGAGAGACAAAGAAATCGAAGAAGGTGGAAGACACATAAAACGCTATTTTTACTGTTCTCATTCCAGAATATGATTGTCCAGCATTGTATTGGAAGCAGTGGCCAAAGTCTCAGAAACTACTGCGCACTAATTTCTGTGCCTTTTGCTTACCTTGGCTGCTTGGACCAACTGTATTCTTAACAGTTCAACTAGCAAATCTAAATGCGTCAGGTGCAAGCGTAAACACTCTGTGTGGGTTCTACTTAACGGGGCAGTACTTGCCACAGAGGAACTCCACTAGTCCTCTGTCTCCTTCCGAACTTCCAGAATGTTTGGGCGTGTGCCTGATATCCATATTTTTGGAACTTTTAACAACTGGACTCTTAAGAGAATTAATATACAATTTCTTTAATTGCTAGTTTTTATTTCATTATAGTGAGTTTTCCTATTCCTTCCTTATGATGATGACCTCAGAAACACGAATTGAAAATTAACATACAGTAATTACAAATATTTTCACTCTCCTGGCTAACCACTTCAGTAAGAATGGGCCATCACGGTGAGCTACTTGTGGGGCAATTGGTCTCTGGGAGCTAATTGTTGTAAGAAACTAACCTGAAAAATAGTTCAGAAAATGATTTTGCGATCTTGAAAGAGACCTTTTCTTTTTCCCCTTCAGTTTCCACTTTTTTCTTGTTATGGCAGGAAATAATGAAGACCTGCTGGGGATGGGGGCATCCCCAGGGATGAGGACTTGCTAGGGATGGGGAGCATCCTCAGGGGTGAAGACCTGCTAGGGATGGGGAGCATCCTCAGGGGTGAGGACCTGCTAGGGATGGGGGCATCCTCAGGGGTGAGGACCTGCTAGGGATGGGAGTATCCTCAGGGGTGAAGACTTACTAGGGATGGTATCCTCAGGGGTGAAGACTTACTAGGGGTGGGGAGCATCCTCAGGACAAACCGGTACAACATACTAATGCTTTCTTAGGAAGAGCCCTCATTAACTTGGAAGCAAATTGACAGCCAAACCAAAGAAAATGTCCTTACTCACAGTCTTCTTCAGGTATCCAAATGGTTAATAAGATTTTGTGGCTGACGTTTCACGAGCTTCATTTGGTTCTGAAGTAAAAATTTATGGCTTTTCTCTCAGCTGAGCTGCTGGTAGTTTACTAGTGGAATTGAGTTCACACCTGTTCTAGCATCAAACGAATCCTCTTTGTGACTTACACATCCTTGGAGCAGATGAGAGAGGACTCTAGTCCTTCACAGTCGTTTCCCACATTGTTGTTTTGTTTCCCAGCTCCCCACCCTCCTACAGGTATGTGGCTGTAGGAAGGCACTTGGTCTTGCAGTTGGCGGTGGGTTTTCATTAGCACTGCAAAGTGTGCATATGGGGAACTCTTTGCGTTCTCTAAGCCATTTAGCTGTTCCAGACACGGTCTGTTAGTCAGGCAACTTCTGATAGTTTCTCCGAGAGCTCTAGTTAAAGGGCAGGCTGTGTAAAATGGTATACACTTAGGTGGATAATTAATAATTAGGGTGGGCGTCTAAGGTGGTAATAGAATATATATAAATGTCAGTTACCTCTTAAAGCCATATCAGCAGAGATCACCTTCCTTCGCCCCAAGTGTTCCTCCTGCCAAAACAACAAAATGCTTCCTGTCTGTGTAGAACATGTTCACGGCTGCAGGAGGACTAATTTTTCTGTCCGTCAGTGTTTCCCATGGTCACAGTGATCAGGTAACACATCTCAGTGGTCAAATTTAAAGAACTCACCTAATTGGTAGCATTTTTTTTTGTGGTGTCAAACATCTAGGAAAGGATATTTTGAACACATTCTAATATTTAGAGGCCATTCATTTATCCAAGAAACTGCCTTTACCCTTCCACATCCCCCCCCCCCCCCCCCCCCCCCCCCCCCCCCCGCCCATACCCCATCAACAATCGGGTTGATAATTTGGTGCCTTCAGCACAAGTAGTTATTTAGACACAGAGGCAGGGAGATTTTTTTTTTCCTAGTGGCTAAGTTGGAAGGGGTAGAGATGATGAAATTGATTGCAAGTTCGGTTTTGGGCTTGGCTGTGTCATGAGCGGATTTTACACATCATGGCTTAGCTGTCTTGATTTCAGGCATAGAGGAAATGCTCCCTGACAGCAGCGATGGAAAGGGCAAATTATATATTTGTGAAAGCACAGGGGAGTCGCTTACTGCTTGAAGAATTGCACTGACTGCTGGATAAGGAGACATTGATGTTGCAGAGATGCCTGCAATGGCTGGATGTGGTGGCTTGTACATCTCATCCCAGCCTCCAGGAAGCAAAGGCCTGTGAGCTGGAGGCCAGCCCGGTGTCTGTACTACACGGTGAGATCCTGTTTCAAAATAATTCAAGACAAAACTAACCAAAATGTTCCTTAAAATATAAAAAGTTCTCTACAGTGATACGGTCCGTAGTATTTGTATGTTTGGAAACCATCTGTACAAACTCCATTTATACTAGTTGGCTAAGATGGCGAATGCCGACCTTCAATTTACCTTCGGTTCATTCATTCATTTAACAAACACTTCCAAAGGCCTGCGATAAGAACCTCATGTCCAGTTAGGCACTACACGCTGGTGTGTCCCTTTTCTTGCCTTTAGATTGACATACTTTGTACAGAAGGATCAGGTAGTGCAAGTCAGAGGTTGCTTAGGTCATGAGTAAAATCATCAGTGGGTACCCCAGGTGCTGTTGCCCAACCCAGCCACCAGCCTCTTAACATGGCTATGGTTTCTGAAATATAAAGCCTCTTTATAAGGCCTTACAGAGCCCTATGCCTATGTGATAAGCTTCTTGGCTGGGCGTGTCCCTTGCTGTTTTCTAGAGAAGGTGGTGAACATCTGTGAGAACAGGAGATCTACCCAGTGCTTTGTAGCCACTAAGTGGTAGAGCCCAGGATCCGAGCTGCATCTGCTGAACTGTAAAGCCCTTGTCCTCACCTGACCCAATATCCCTCAATTGAAGAGAAAATGGCACAAATTCCTAGAAGTCAACCTCAGCTAATCCAATGCGCAACAATAACGAGTTAGTCAGAGAAAGCCTGTTTTCTCTCTTCACTCAGGAACTTACTTGGCAGTAGGAGGATCCTATCTTTCTACAATTCCTCCTTCTGTTCACCTTAACAAGCCTGTTCTCACCCTTCTTCATCTTCCCTCATCTCACATCTCTTACAAGGTGACTGGTGGAACACATGAATTCAGGACAGGAAGCAGAGGGTCCAGAGCTTAGGGCAACACATACCTGCATGTATCCCATCCCATCAGAAAAAAAAAAAAAAAAGACAACCCAGAAGTATCTCCAGGAATGTGGATTATCTCATCACCGCTTAGACACAGTTACCTACCTGAAAGCCTCAGAGAGGCTGTTGAAGTGAGCATATGCAGTATGGGTCCTTGGCTCAAGCTACTGGGTTTGGGCATTGCCTGAGTCAGCATAAGCTGAGACAGATACATGGTTGTACCTGGACTATATCTCAAAGAGTGGTGAGTACTGATTAGGTACAAGGAGAATTACCAGGGATCACAAATGTCTTTGTAAGGCTGGGCAGTGGTGGCACACACCTTTAATCCCAGCCCTTGGGGGACAGAGGCAGGTGGATCTCTGTAAGTATGAGGCCAGCCTGGTCTACAGAGCGAGTTCCAGGACAGACAGGACCACACAGAAGAAATCCTGTCCTGAAAAATCAAAACTAACTAACTAAATAAATATAGAACAGAGCTGGAGGCTCCATCAGCAGGCCCAGGCCTAGTCCCCCAAAGGCAGGACTGGCAGACTAAACTGTAATATAATTCCAGCTCTAGATAAAGGAAGGTTCTCTCTTATGTTGGGGTTTCCTCGGTACGTGTGGCCAACTGCCCAAGGGCTGGCTTAAATGGTGGGATAACGTGATCGGATACGGTTTGAGGTATTGAGCCATACTCATGCTGATGTGACTAGAGCAGTTCCAGAAAATAAGGAACCAGTGACCTTGTGGATTCAAGCACTCCTCTGCTGCTGGAAACCCTGGGGCTTGGAGATGATGGGGAAGAGAGAGGTCATCCTTCGTTTCTTGGTGGTCTGTCTGGCTTGGGTTCCCTGATGGATGATAGTATTGCTCATCAGCATTTACAAAATGCAGATCTTTTGTGGAGGATTCGTGTTGGGAAGTCCAGTTTTAGACATAATGATTTTCTTCGATGTTTGTGGGAAGACGGTTTGTGGTTCTGGGTCAGGGTTGCAGAGCTGGCCAGCAGCATCCCATACTCAGCAGTGAAATCACAGGGGTGGCTAAATTACTCACCCAGAGAAAGGCAAGCAGATTTTCTGATTAATCCTTCGTTTTTCGACAGACTTTAAATTGAAAAACGTAAATCCTCTATCTTATAAACCTACAAACACTGTCTTTAGGTAAACTAGTTCATTTTTACTTCATAGGTGATCACTTTCAGCCTTCTTTTTAATCACTCATCATTAGCATAATATTTTTACTACTTGTCCCTCCCTCTCCTCACCTTTCCTTCCCCTCCTCTTACCTTCCCCTCCCCTTCCCTTCTCTTTACCTCTCCCTTCCCCTCCCCTCCCCTCCCCTTGCCTTCCCCTTTCCATCCCCTTCCCCTCCCCTTACCTCCCCCTTTCCCTCCCATTCCCATCTCCTTACCTCCTTGCTTCCTATATCCTCTGTACCATCTCTACTTTCACCATCCCCACCCCAGACAGATCTGTCTGAAGCTTTTATCCCAAGGGTTAGATTTTCTCCCCATTTTGGGAAGTCATGATAAATTCTTAAAAAGAAAGGATTGACAGCTCTTTTGGTGTTTGTGATTCCTTATATACATTACCCTCCCAACACAGGAGTCATTCCGAGATGAAGCAGGGGCTCGGTGTGGCACATGGGTGACACCGGGACTAATGTGGGTATGAGGCAGTGAATGATGGACGAATGAGAAGACACTAAATCTTCTGCCTGGGTACTTCTCACATTAGGGAAGACATGACAATCCCTTCTGCCAACACATCTCTGATTCTAGAAAGTTCTTAATTCCACAGCTACCGATTTCTCTTTCTATACATTTTTGAGGATGAAAATTTTAATTTCCTTCAAAAATATGATTGGGAAATATTTACTACATTACAGAACATGGTTCAGCCACATTTTCACCTTTTCTTGGTGTGCTGGCTGGCTTTATGTCATTCTGATGCAATGATACAAGCTAGAGATATTTGCAAAGAGGGAACCACAATTGAGAAAACGTTCCCACTAGACTGCTCTGCAGGCAAGACTGTGTGTGTGTGTGTTTCATTGATAAGTGATGTGGGAGTGCTCAGGCCATACTGTACTTTACCGCCCTTGGGCAGATGGTCCTGGATGGTACAGGAAAGCAGGCTGAAAATGTCACGAGGAATAAGCCAATAGGCAGTGCTCCTCCATGCCATCTTCTCCCATTCCCGCCTCCCCATCCCTGCCCTGGCTTCACTCAGAAACATTCTTGTAAGCTATAAGAAGAAATAGACTTTTTCTTCCTCCCGTTGCCCTTGGTCATGGTGTGTACCACAGCAGTAGAGATGCTGACCAGACACCCAGTCTCTGTCCTCTGCGTATGTTCTAGCTGTTCTTTCTCTCTGAAAATGGTGACTTGAGGACTAATAGCCCTGATTTAAAACTGACCTATGGTCTACTGAAGTGATTCAGGCTTTTGGTTGTGTCTTTACTCCACAGCTAGGGCTCCCATGGATGTGTGTGGGATGGGACTTTGCGTTTATCCTTGTCTGACTTCTTCCTTTTGGTTTTGGTCCACAAATATGGCTCATTTCCATTCTCTCGCTCTGTTGCCCTGGGAAGCAGATGGCATGATGCCTAGCCGTGAGTGTTCTTTGGTTTAATTCCATTTACTAGATGTTTAACCTTCTTGGTAATCCTTACTGGTAAACTTAGTTGATTCACTAGTTGGTTAAGATGGTTGCTTTCTCCTGACCCACGTTTCCCTCCTGTGTATGTTGAAGATAACTATAAAATCTATTGTATTGGGTGGAATAACTGAAGTTTCGCATGCTGAGTGCATAGAGGAAGAACACACAGTACAGTGTCACTACTGGAGGAGGTGTAGGGAGGTGTGGGGCTATGTCTTGAGTAGAGATAATGTATCAACCTAAGGTGGATAGGTCTTTTAGTTCAAGGGAAGGAACAAAGAGTGTTCTGAAATTCAGCGCATTTACCGGGGCAGTAGATAAAATAGGAGTAAAGCTGTCAGTGATCTCCTAATTATTAACTGGCTACCTTATTGGGTCTTAGGAAAGAAAAAAAAAGGAGCTGAAAATAACACTAAACACAAAGCCTTTAATACGACATGGACACGGTCTAGGTGCCCCTTTACCTTCATCTTGGTTCAGGACAGAAATGTCCAAAACAAGGCCAATATGAAATGACAGTTCCTATGAATATTGGGACTATTGTGTTAACAATAGATGGTTTACTTACAGGGGATGTTGTTATATCCTAAGATGATGAACGTTAGACTCACAATCTTTTAGCCACAAAGTTCATGTCAAATGCGATCCTCAGAGAATGATGTGTGGCCTCCTAGGAGAACTGTGAGAGGTTCCCCATGGCAGGGCATAGCCAGACATCGAGGCCGACCGAGAGGAAGACAATGGGTCAGTATCTAACACCCTGCTTTGTAACTAAGCATTGGAACCCTGTACAGGGCTTGGGCTTATTTCAACTAAGGGTCAGTCAGTGTCAGTGATTTTCTTAATAAATATCACAGTCGTGACTGCAGACGGCAGCACTTTGTTCGTACAATTAGATGCCCTACTGGACATGCCCTTTGCTTGTGATCGAAATATGACTGGAAAATGAAAAACAAAATCTTCCTGACTCATCGTACCATCAAATGGGACTCTGGCCTGGCTCCAGTCTAGGTTTCTAAAGCAATACACCCAGACCTTCCTGTGTTCGTTTGTGTTTGGACAAACTTCTTGGCACATTTGTGGGAACACAAGAAGTCCTTCTGTACACCTGACTTTTTTTTTTTTTAATCAGTTGTTTTCTGTGTACTAACTGGTTCTGATCTAGGGCCATCAAAAGCCGTAGTTCCGACAGTTCATGTTTCTTGTTATCCAATTATTTGTAAGACACGAGAGCTGCTTTATTACTTAGGAAGCTTTTCTCATCTCCTGTGTAGTTTTTGAAAAACTATCCCGATTTCCATGCTGTTTGCTTTGGCACCCATTGCTACTGCCGGTCTCAGAAGAACTGAGATGTGTGGCCAATAGGCCTCAGAGACTGATAGGCTGTAGGATGTACTCAACTACTACCTTTGTCAGAACAAAGTAGGGCTTCCCGCAACCCCCCCCCCTTTTTTAGTGGTTTTCTTTTTCTACTTTCATGTATGCACAAATTAGAATCTTAAAAGTAAAGCCTACTTCTCCTTTATTTTACTAATAAGCTATAGCCCATCCACCACCACCACCCCTCCCCCAAAAAAATCCTTACTGATTTTTCTATAAGTCTGCCTTGTTTCAAAAATTGGTTTGAACACCAACTTGAGTCTGGAGAGCAACACTAGCTGGCTTTTCGGGAAATCTGAATGGTTACCTTGGAAGCATGTTCTGCTCTTGGCCTAGTTTTAGTCACTGGAAAATGACCCAATGGCCAAGATAGGGGTGTTTTCTTTTTAAAATAACATTTTCATTGTTAGTGCTTGTTTAAAAATCTAAGCTCACCGTTGACTATTTTGCTCACTGTTCCTCATCCTGCTTATAGCTTTGTAAACACATTGCCTGTTAAGGTGTGCTGGTGGGAGAACCTGAGTGTTGTAAGACAACCTAGATAAATGTGGCCCTTCAAAGCGTTTACCAGTTGGTACATGAGCGTGATCGCCGTGATCTTACCAATGCGCAAGGTGTCATGGCCCGCCGTGCTGACACTATTACCTTACTTTCCCATCTGGCTCCCGTAGTCCATTCCCCATTCAGCACAGTCCTTTCTTCATGTTTTTGTCAAATACTATTTGTCAGCTTCCTTGAGCCATTCCATTTTATAATGTTGAGTTAGAGAAACCGTTTTTCTTTTGATATACCCACCACCGCCCTTTCCTGTGTTTGGGGGGATGGCACATTGTCACGGCTCAGAAAGTAGAGGTACTTCCTGCCTTTTTAGACCGTAGCTGCTCAATTTTCAGTTTGTAAAGTTTGAAATGTGTTTGGCAAGGACAGCATTGCACACTGTAGGTAGAAGTGCTTACTGGCTGATGATGAACTATTATAAAACTTACGGTTGGAAAGGGTTAAATTCTGCCTCCGCCAGGTAGAAAAGACCACTAGGACATGGACACAGTCTCAGGAAATAATGGTGTAGATCACACGTGATGTATCTGGATTCGGTGAAGAAAGGAAACTAATGATGGTGAATGTGCTGAACGTAGCTTAAGCTGTTTATCATCATGTACAAGTGGAGACTTGCACAAAACCCCTCCTGATTGAGTTCTCTCCGAAACAAAGGATGTGATTGGAAGTGTAGAATGTGAGAATATTTTAAGAGCATGATGAAAATCCAACTAGGGCTTTTAGCAGGCAAGTGGTCAAACTAGACAAGGGAAGGAAAGAAAGAGGCAGGCAGCCTGATTTGGTTATGGAAATTTGGATGCATTCAAGAATTTGGACCTTTGGGGTGTTGCCCTGGATTTCACGATCTAATTATGCTCCTTGTAACAAATAATACATGAGCCATTGATCGAAACACTGAAAAATGTAAACTATGTGGGCTGGACTCCAGCTTTTTATCTGTGCAAGCAAACTCTAACAACTAATCCTGATGGATTAGGGGCCACAGTGCACAGTGACGGGAGCACGATGGGAGGTGGGTGCAGGGAGGACGCAGGGCAGGAATGGATGACTCTCTCAGAATCAGATTCCACAGCATATACGTGAAAGTTGGTCTGTGTAAGAGTAAACCCGTCACGAGCAAAACCCAGCTGTCAGCAGGATTAGAAACGGAAGCGCGCAGGGCAGCTGTTTATTAAGAAGGAGGCACAGCTGACATCACGCACGGCACAGAAGGAGAGCAGCGTCCCTGTGGGAAGATGGTAAAATATGGAAGGAAGGACCCCAAAAGTACAAGAGAAGAAAATAACAGTCGCTTGCGAGGTTACAGTAAAGACTAATAAACTATCTTCTCAAGCTCCTAAACAACAGGAGGTTCAGAAGTGCTTTCTCGGTCTGTGAGACACAGAACACATCATATATTCCTATATTGACCAGCGATGGAGGCACTGCTGAAACATGAAGTTCTGTGTGTGTGTGTGTGTGTGTTTGTGTGTGTGTGTATGTTTCTTTGCCTTAGTATTGACAAACGAGGGTGGAGGATGGATGCTAGAAATGCACATAAATTTCCCAAGGGAGAAAGAAGAATCAGAAAAGAAGTCAGAATTGGGCCAAAACAGGTGAACAGGGGGAGAGACAAAGAAAATGAATAAGCCCTAAACCTTGGCAGTAGCCACCTGCAAAACCCTTCAAGAAGTGAGAAGAGAGAAGAGGAACCCCCAGAGGATTTGAACAAGGGAGTGTACCTTGACATGAACTCTTGTGGTTTGCTTTTAGGTTGTTTTCATTAGTCGTTGTCTCTAAAAATTGCCTGTAAAGCAAGTTAGGTAAGCATAAGTTAAAAGACATATCATGGATGCTCCTTGAGTCCCCAAGACATCTTGCCTGCCACTGCACGAAGTTGAACGTTGTCATTTAGTTACTCCCTATGCCCAGCCTGTTGTCTTCACTTTTCTAAGGCATTCGCCAACTCTCCGGTTGATCAATGTCAATGACAGGTACCTGTTAAGGATAGGCTATGTGCTGGACTGTGGGATGGTAGGCCGGAAAATACAGACATATCTGAAGGGCCTTTGAAGTTTTCCCACTTGCAAGTGCTTCGCTTTGTGATTAATAAAAGATGAAGCAGGAGTTGATTAGAGAACGTGAGAAAGACGCGTTAATTGATGGTGACCTCTGTTTAGAGTGTCAGGCTATCTCACTGTCTCCTAATATCATATGCATAAATCCATCTGATGAACGACAGTCTTCACTGGTCAACCCATGACCCCGAATTCCCTAAGGAAAACAGGACCACATCCTGCCACTCTCCAACTCTGTTCTACATCTGACGTCACTCTAGCTCAGCCATGCAATGCAGAGGCCTAGCCTCCCCCTGAGTCGTGTGAGTTCAGGGGTCATGACTTCAGGTGGCTCTCTGACCTACATACCACTTTAAAGTATTTTCATTTTAGTCTCCAAACTGTTCATGTAAGGGCTTATTTTTATCTCCTCTTATTTCTTTCTCACTTAGTAAAAGTGATTCATCACCTACTTAGCGCCTAATTATTTACCATCAAGATATTTTTACACCATAAATTAATAACTTTTTTGGCAAAATGCATGATATTTAATATGCTAAAATTATATATATTTCTATTGGGGAGAAATGAAGGCTGAATTGATAGATATTTTTATATTAATGCCTCATCAAATGAATAGATTAACCTGTTGGTCCTAGAGGTTTGCTTTTGTGGCGATGTGAATTGGCAGATGCTAATTACGTATTCATTCACAGTTTAACATTGTATGTCTGTCCCAAATAGGAGTGATTTCTTTTTTTTCCTTTTTTGAAGAAAAAAAAATGTGAATACACTTTTTCTAATTGAAAGGTGGGGAAAGCCTAACTAGAGGAAGAATAGCCCTATATATATTTCCAAAAGAATATCCATTATAATTTTTCATAATCTACAGCCAAGCCTGAATGAACCTCAGGGAAAAGGCTTTGCTTTGTCAAACTCTTGAACAAATAGCCAGCTATGGAGGCAAATATATTTAGTTTTTTTTTCTTTTTCTTTCTTTCTTCCCCCCCCCCCCCCTTAATGACATTGAAACCAGGGCTTTCAAACATCCTAGACAACTGCTTTATCCCTGAACCTCACCCCCAGCCCCAGATTTTGGTGCACTTTCTAGTATTATTCCTGCTGTGCAGTGTGACTTATTTTATCCAGGGTGGGGTGGGGTGAGATGTGCATCAGCATGTGCGTGGAAGCCATGGGTCAGTATTGAGTGTCCAGATCCTGTCCATCTTGGTTTTTGAGGCAGATTCGCCATTGGCCTGAAGCTCACCTCGTATGGTAGCAGCAGCGTGGTTTGTTAGCGAGCTGCAGGGATCCACAGGCCTCTCTCTGCCTTCTCAGCACTGGGGTCATGAGTGAGTGTAGCTTTCCTGGCTTAGAAAACAGAACAAAACACTTTATTCATTCATTTATTTATCTATTTATATTTACTTATTTATAGTGTGTGTGTCTTTCTGACACATATATGTACACACACATACACACGACAACTAAGTCATTAGGCTGGCACTGAGCACCTTTCTGGCTGTGCCACCATGCCACCTTGCTAAACCCTGTCTGGCTGATTTTGCATGGGTCCTGGAGATTGAATTCAAGTCCTCATGCTTTACTGATGGAGTGTAATGGCATTTCATTTGTATTTTAATAAATAAAGCTTGCCTTGGGATCAGAAAAGTAAAACAGGCACACTGGCCAGCCATACAGGCCAGGCAGCAATGACACACACCTTTAATTCCAGTAGCCACACTAGCTGCCCATAGAAACCAGGCGCAGAACAGAGAGGATTATAAAATGGGAGGAGACAGCTCTCAGTCAGAGTCTCATTCTGATATTCCTGGAGGCAGGATCACCATATTTGCACTGAGGTTGAGGTAAGAATCAGTGGCTGACTGCTTTGCTTTTCTGGGCTTCAGGTTGAACCCCAATTTCTGTCTGAGTTTTTTATTAATTGTTCCCCAATGGAGCTGTTTTCTCAGTCTCTCATATTTTCCAGGAAGGGATTGGGAGCTCGAGCTGTGACTTCTGCTCTCATGGGACTTTTGTGGGTGCTCTTTACTCTGTAAGCTGGTGGGCAGTAAGAACATGTTGTGCTATTTCCCCTTGTCTTTAGAATGACAGAACTGAGTTTGTCTGATGTACATATTTGACATGCATGGACTATTTTAGTCACATAGATGTAGACCTGACTCTGAGCTACTTGGAACCACAGTATAAGAGCTGGCTGATGGGAGACTGGTGGCTCACATGTTTGACACTGGTATCGGATACACTCTTATCTGTAAGGCTTCATAGTCAGAGCTGGAGAGATGGCCTGGCAATGGAGAGTGTATACTCATTTTATTAGGGACCTGAGCTCAGTTCCTAGCACCCACGTCAGGAGGCTCACAACTACCTGTAACTTCAACTGCAGAAGGGTCTGACAGCCGTGACTTTCACAAGCACCAACGCACGCACACACACACACACACACACACACACACCTATACCTACAATCATAAAAATTGCAAATTTTGTGTCTTCCTTTGCACATCTGTTAAATTCTATCTATTTAATAAAATTAAAATACATGAAGTCATAAAAATCCAGAAAAACCCTTATTTCTTTTTAATGTGTGGCTCAAAGAAAAAGAAAATGTGCAATTTAGATAGTATTTGTATGCACATCTTCTCTCTTAGATCTTCCCACTTCCATTGAAATTATTATTGCCCATTCTTACTCAGAATCTTTACAAAGTTGAAAATGCAGCCTTCAGAGAGAGCCAGAGCTCTTTATTTTAATGACTAAAGTAGTCAGAACAGCAATCATGGTGAAATCATTTCTCAGGATATTAATAAGCGTTTATTTAACCATAGGCTTCTTTTCTAATCACAGAACCTTGATTGGTGAAGTTTTATTTGGAAGCATATCCTACTGTTAATCGCCCATGAATGCCAGTAACTTATGGAAAGGTTCAACAGTGTATTGCTTGATTGGTTTTTAAATCATTGTTTGTAAGCTTATTTGACTTGTATCCCACGCCGACTAATGTCATTCCTCTGAATGGAGATAAATACCGCCTTTGTGACCATTCAGTCTTTAAGTCCCTCCCTGATCCCATTCTTCAGTGTTTAGTTGTACAGGTGCTTTGTGTCGCACACACACCTTTACTGCCACGTCCTTGAAGCTATTCTGTCCTAGCTGGGGTGGATGTAGTAATGACGAGATGTAGACAGTTGATGTCGAAGTTCAGACTTGAGGGATCACGGAGAGACAAATGGGCAAATGTGGGCTAAAGAGTGGGAGGTGCCTCTGCAAGGGTTAGAGGTAAGGGGAAAGCGTGGCCGTCTCTGAGAGCACTAGGAGGCACAGGGTGTCAGGAAGGGTCCTGGGGAGATAGGAGAATCCACTCACGAGTGGCTCTGTCATCTGTGTTCCATATTGTCATTCGTTCATCAAGTGTGTGCCCCGAAATGACACCAGGATTCCTGAAGAGAATGCCTGCCCTTCTTGTGAAATTTGGTTTTGGCTGCTAGACACGAGTGATGAAAATGTTGCTAGTGGCTTTGCAGTGGGCCAGTGGTATATGTATCCCAGGACTGGTTCAGACTCAGTATTTGCCATGATCATTGAGCAAATCAGTGGCTAGCTACATAAAAATAATGTGATCATTTTAGTCTTGTGTTGGTGACGGAACATAGATTTATTGATGCCTCATATTTACTTGGGATGTTGAAATTTACCTATTTTTAATCATTTATTGTTGTCTCACATATTTTGCGGGTAAGGAGTAAGAATACCACAGTTGAGGAGAAACTATGAGAGTTTGGTTTGAGTACTTCAAATAAGTGTGAATGGAATCCACAGTGGCAAGGGTGAGTGATGTGAAGGGCATTGATTGTTTGGCCCGCTTTCACATTCAGATGCAAGCTTGTAAACTGTGATCCAATCCATGGCCTTCCTTTGTGAGGGATGCGGAAGCCAGGAGTCCATCTCCACAGGGTGCTGTGTAGGACAAGAATCCAGCCCATAACTGGACGCATAGTAGGTCCTCACAGGACCGTAGTCTTCTCCTTTGTCTATGGCAGGTTGTTATGTGGGGCAAGAACCCAGCCCAAAGTTGGACGCATAGTAGGTCTTCACGGGACCATAGCCTCCCTTCTCCTTTGTCTGCCCTACACAGCTGACTGGTGGAGGGCATGAGTAAATGCAGATACGCTCATTGCTTCAGAGGAAGTTCGTCCCGTGCAAAGGTTGAAGGTTTGAAGGTCTACATTTCTCGTTTGGTTTTTCTGTTTTCCCTTCCCAGTATTGACTGCCAGAGACGCTCTGTAACTCTTGACTGCCTGTTGCTCTTCCAGCGGGTGCATCCTTGTATTCACCGTCTCCATACCCATCCTAATTTTTGTTGCCCTACCACCTGTGGGTACTTTTTGAATTCTTGTTTGCAACACAGGAAAACTGATTGAAACCAAGGAATTGCTTGGAGTGACCCGACTATTCAGCCTAACATTGAACTTCTTTAGGCCACCTGTGGAGTGTATGTGGCTCCTCTTACTACTGCTTTCCAGTGGCCTTTGCTCTTGGTCTTTGATGGATCTGTCAGAATAGAACACCATGAATGGACCAAATAATCCTAAAAGAGGGGAACGAATGTGCCAAGAAACCAAGGCAGGGCTCCTAGAATTTGCATGTTGTGATTTGATATAGTTGATCTGGCAGGAACTACATTTAAACACAACACACTTCTTCATTCTTTTCATTCCCTTCTTTCATTCACACCTTCCAGCTTAGTTTTAACTTGCCTGTCATGGCATCCCTTCCCGTGGCTCCTTGTAGCCTTTCAGAGTCTCCTTTTCTGTTCTAGCCTCTTTCCTTTGCTTGACAGTAGGCAAATGGGGCTGAGGAGATTGCTCAGCAGATAAGGTCATTTGCTGCACAAACTGGAGGCCCTGAGTGAAATGTTGGGGTGTCCACACATGCCTCTGAATCCATGTTGGCGGAGCGCGAGAGGATCCTGAGGTGGCTGGTTCCATCTGGAAACTCTGGCATAAGAGAATGAGGCAGAGTGTGCTGGAGCGGGACACCGACCTTTTCCTGTGGTCTGTCTGCATTCACTCCACACCAGCACAAACCTATATCTCCTTTACTTTCTGGCAATGATTGTTAAAATAAGGTAAAGTCACTCAGATGTGTGAAAGTTATGACCCGCATCAGACTTACAAGAAAGAATCCGACTCTCGTAGCCTCCCCCAGACTCTGTAGGCTGGAAGGAGTGAGAACTTTGCAGACTATGACTTTCTTCTAGCTCTTCCTTTTCTGTCTTATAAACCCCGCCCCCACCTCCATCCATTGTGCTCCAAACAACCAATGTGTCTTATTTAGTTTCTCCAGCTATTGTATCATTAACAGAATTGCTCATTGACCTTTGCGAGTGTAGCCATGGGGCCTACATGGGGCAGGGGGCGGATCTTGGAGGCCAATGACTCCCGTTTCCTTACTCAGCAGCCTGTTCATCTCCAGGAGGTCATCTTCGCTGAACTGGGAGCCATGTGTAATTGTGCTCTAGAACCTGCTTTGCCTAGTTTGCTAGGGAAGTACAGTCTCTGCTCATGTTTAGTATCTTGTAAGAGCCAAAAAGAGAGCTGCTTCTCTCCCCATTCCTTCTGTCTCATCCTACACTCACAGTCCCCCGTATATCAAATTAGGGTGATTTTGGCATGGGGGTTAGAGGTAACCCTGAGTGAGCGAGTGTGTATACACAATCAGACCTGTCTATAAATGACAATGACGAGATCATTCATTATTCTCTATTGCCAGAAAAAGATTTCACTTTTACCTCTGGAGGTAGCAAATATCTAAAATTGTAGATGTGAGAGACTACTGTTATAATACTAATATTATATAAAAATACACCACTTAGTTGCCTGGGGTCAGCCAACCCCAGCAATCCCAGCCTACAGGCCTTCATCACTCCAAGGGACAAGGAGACATCACCTTCCTGTGAACAGCTGAGCGAGCCAAGCTTTTAACAGTCTATGATAGATCATGTCAGGATCCAAACAGCAGAACCTTCAGTTCTGGAGGCAGGAGGAAGGTCACCTGGATTGGGCAGGACACACTAATGAAGCCTGCCAAAGAACTGGAATTTTCCGCAGTTATCATTGAAAATATGGAAACCTGAGAGCTTTGTATATCACCTCTGTGGAAGGATGAGCACATGAACTTACAAAAGCCGGTTATGTAGTTTAGCACTACATATTGTGCCGAAATGTGGTCAGATTTGTCACTTCTACAGGGGACCCACTTCCCCAAAGGCAAGATGGAGGAGAAGATGCTGATGTAAGTGGATTGGGGGGATGGGGGCTCCAAATGGAAAGATTCAGCTGCTATGTGGGTTCGCATTTGACCTTGACCAACCCTGCTACACGTCAGGTCTGTGGGCCTGGTCAGATTCTCGGTTTATGACTCATACTGTAAAAATGAAAGCTCATCACGACAGTTTGCAGCGTTTCAGCTTTTCTTTGGTGTCGGATGTCTTGGTTTCGCCATTTTTGTCTAGATTTAACCTCTTTCCACTTATGTTAATATTCTGTAATATTTCTCCTTTGATACCATTTACTAAAATATTGCTATTATTTCCTCCCCTAGATAGGCATGTCACTCACTCACTAGGTGCCTTCCCCCTGTGGAACAGAGGTGTAGCGTTTCTTTCTAGATCATAAGGCTCCAGGTATGGGAATGAGATGCGTCTCTTGACACCGAACGCTAGACATCCTCCTAATTTGAGCCGCATAGTTTGTAATTTTGCTATGTGGTAAAATGGAGGCCATTTTCATAAGAGCATCTCTATTTTTTAAAATTAAAGAGCAGGGCTGGGGTTGAAGCTTGGTGGCAGAGTGCTTGCCTAGCATGCCCAGTGCCCTGCCTCCATTTCTTAGCACAGCAAACAAATGAACAAATAAACAAACAAAACCCCTTCCAAAAAACAAAACAAAAAAAACTAATTTAAAAACACAAAACATTTAATAAATGTTATGTTGTTTCGGTGTCGTACCGATATTTAAATGAGATCTTCACATCTGGTGCCGGAAGAGGACAGGGGGGTTTCGGTATGTGTCAGAGTTCTCCAGCGTCTCAGAAAGCCTAGGGAACGTAAGTAAGTGTCCAGCTGTGAACGAGATGACTGTGAGTTCCATGTTCAGTTTGAGAGCCTTTTCAGCTGATCAGGCAACGGTTTAAACCCGGCAGTAGCATTTAGGGTGTGAAATTCAGAGAGGTCTAAGTGGAAGTTATGTATTGAAGGTGTAAGATGCACTGTGAACTCACGAGTAACAGGTGGACTCCCGATGCGCTGGAAAGTCTCAGAACTTCAAAGCACTCGGCCGAGAGCAGAATGGAATGCCCATATGAAGGAAGAGATAGGAACATCCTTATTGCTCAGAAGGAAAAAGCAGAATTTAATGTTTCTCCTTGGCTGCAATTATTTAAATAGCC
Organism: Alexandromys fortis; assembly: GCF_014885135.2. NCBI lineage: Eukaryota > Metazoa > Chordata > Mammalia > Rodentia > Cricetidae > Alexandromys > Alexandromys fortis. The sequence continues at coordinate 1,754,119 of NW_026068077.1, read as the reverse complement.
CCTGTTCAGTGAGAGGGAGGTCACTGCAGAGTCATAAATAGGAAGACTGTATTCCTCATCCCTAGAACCGAGCCACTTTTTCTTTGACCAGGCAGAATTCCCATTTTCTGTGTGATTTTTCTATATTATTTATAATTGTAGTTACTTGCCCTACTTGCCCTTCCCCATAAATTATCAGTTACCAAATCAGAGGCAATATAAAATACCACAGAAATTATACCTGTCAACTATTTAGTAATTCATCTCACAAGTATTTTTTTTTCTCGTAAATCTTTTGTTCACTCATTCATTGGTTCATTCATTCCCCAATGAGTCATTTATTGGTTGAGTTCATCACATGGTCAGGCAGTGTTCTAGTCTCTGTGAATATGGCCACGAACAAAAGATAGTCTCTATATACAATGGCCACTGGTGATAAAGAACAAATTAAGTTTCCAGAGACGCCTCACTGTCCTCACTTGACATAACAATGTCACAACGTAGCTATTATCACCTCCTCTGTTTTATTGATGAAATCATCAAGGTACCAAGATAGTTAGTGACATGCCCAGGTCATCAGGTCCTTAGTAGTGGATGACCAGTTCCAGCATAGGCCCTTTGCCTCTCAGCTCCGTTCTGTCAGTCACTCTACTCAACTCCACTGGGAAGTATTTGGCAGAAGATAAATCATTGCTATCATTACTGATATTAGTAGTAACTTTTCCACTCACTCAGATGAGGAAACACTCAATACCTAATTATTAGTCAAACAAATATTAGAAACCAAGTATTCCTCATATTTTCCCCCAGCCAGTACTTTACAGTGAGAATAAGAGAGCGGTTAAAGAAAGAAGAGATAGACAGAGAACGCGGGAATGGTGTGTGGAAGAGAGAAGTTTGTTCGGTTTGGGGCTTTTGAAATAGCAATTTGATTTTTCCAATACGTCTCCACTCCTGTATTCAAGAGAGTCAACAACCCCTAAAAGTGTATTTTTATGTCAAATAATAGTTCCCTGTTTCACTGGTTGGAGAAAAAAAAATTTCAGGAGATAGATGATCCTAACTAATTAAAGACTTGATTTTAGAAACACATTTGAGGTGCTGATAGGACCCATGCTTAATTTGAGGAAGACTATTCTAACCTGTATATATGAGGCTATGGTTGCATCACACTCACTGATGAAATCTTTGTTTACTAATAGCTGGCTCTTGGAAGTGTCTAAGTATGTGTGTATGAGAGAGAGGGACAGACTCTAAGCAAGAGCACATGCTTATTTCAACAAATACTTTTAAAGTTGATTTCATTTTGTTTATATTTTGGGGGAAGCTGGATATTGAAACACTTCTCTGGGAAGGGAAAGGTTTTGTGCTTGCATGTGAGGCTGTTCTAATACCCAGCACCATATTTAAGCGTCACAAATATACACTAAGCAAGGGCCAGATGCACAAGGAATTTAAGCAGAGTTTTTCTAAATGGCAAATAATTAGAGGGGAACAGATGCCTATGGGCAGCAAAGGATGAAATGAGGCACCAGGAATGTAAAAGGGAGGTGGAAAAGCATGCGTAGAACCTAGTTGGCTTCAAGGGTGTTTAAGCCTAGAGGGCGTTCTCTACCGAGTTCTCTGTTTGTGTGGGTTTGACTTCAATTCTCTCCTTTCCTTACCTGTATTCCCCAAAGAAATAGATCGTGCTAATCATGCCAAGGGAGCAGGTTTTCTTCCGAACCTCAGTTCTGGAAGAGTCTGCGGTTGCAGCCCTTTCTTCTCCCTCCCCAGGGTCTTGTCCTTTCGCGGAACTGCCAGGATATGACATTTCATAACAGTGTTGCTCCTCATTTATTCATTATTTATACCCCATCTACCTCCAAAAGAGGTTTCTATGGAGCCTTACCCAGCAAGGCCGTGTACCAGTGCCGTGTTTTCTCTTGAGGTGCATTTCAGGGCAGCCGAGACCCTCCTTTAGAACAACTGTCCTGCCAGACGGACACAGGCATGTCCCTTTCCAAACCGTGCTCTAAAGTCTTCGTGTGGCAAAGGAAGCAGGCCCCCAAGAATAGAGAAGAGATGAGCAAGAGGCATTTCCCAGCCTCCTGTGGGGTGGTAGTTTAAGCAGCAGGTGCTCTATGCGGAGCTCTGGAGCAGCCCAGGGATGCTAAGCTGCAGCACCTGATCCTTACCCTTCAGTCAGGTTCAAGACTGACCTGTTGTGCTCCTCTCGAGAGAAGTGAACTCTCTGTAATTATTTGGGAAGAGGGAGGAGATGGTGTGTTAGGCCCTTTGATCTTGAGCTACAATAGCTCTGCTTTTGGAAATTTAATTTGAAAGGCTCCAATGTACACATCTGCTTTTTGTACTGCAATTTCTATTGAGCTTGAGAATAGATATTTATTAATGCAAATGTGCAGTTCCTTGAGGGGGAAAATACACATTCAAACACAAGGTGAACCCTCTACATGGTAATGGAAGCTTTTAATATATTTGTTCTCTCTCTCTCTTTTGAGTGTAGAGATGAGTTTCCTTGTTAACAAGGACTACACATAAAATTTTTAAGACACATTGGGGAGCAGGAAGATTCATGATTGGTTTGGTATTTGAAGTTTCCAAGGACAGATTGATAAAGAAATGGAAACAAACAAACAAGAACAAAAACATACTGACTCTTCAAAACAAAACAAAAATAAAAAACAAAAACGAAAATTAAAAAAAAGTTCAAACAAGTGTGTCACCAAGCATTTTGAGAATATGTTTGATTTGATGGTAGGGCCCATACTAAGAGGCAGAGCTTCCATTAAGATGAATCGAATCTGCCTAGTGTTCTGTAAAATTGTCTTTGCCTGTAAATGGAAAAGCAGAGAGGTTTGAGGTTGGAAGCTTTCTCACTAACTCAACCTGTACATTGTTTCCCCCTACCATTTCATGAAACTGCAAAGAAATGGCGTCAAATCCTAGAGTGGCTGGATTATACGGTAATATTCTTGCTAGCTCTTACTTGTTTTCCATGTAAAATTTCCAGTAAAGTCTAAAATGTCATGAGCATTTTTGGACATGAATTCATTAAGCTATTTTGTAGTCAAGTAAACTTTTTTTGTAGGCTTTCTGATTGCTTTTCTGGGTGCCTTCTCCTCAATAAAATCGGCACAAATGAATGATAAATTGTTGATCAATTAGAGTCGTGCTCATCTCTCAAAGTAGAGAAGAATGTCCATTTTTCATATTTGAGCATATGAAGCTGATTGCATATAATGTTCATGCTGTGCCAAAGAGCTCAAAGATTTTGGTAGGCATTATCATCTAGAATAAGAAGGATTTGAATGTTATGGGATCCACGGAACCCCGGCTTGTTTTAGGGGCGTGCTGTAGTGCGGTGCTGGAGCTGTTGTTTCTCTGCAGCAGCTGGGCTTTGGTGCTGGCTTTTCTTTCCATTTCATTTGCCTTCTTCTTTGAGCTTTCATTTATTCCTCTGCCTGTTTTAAAGAGAAAGAGAAAAGGAAGATGAGCTGTAAGTTGGGAACTCTGAGTTTAGAGCGGGAACTCGAGCTTCTGTTGAGCGTGTATTGAACTTTTCCCAGTGAGATTGCCACTCTGAGCTCACGATGCCCGCAGATGCAGAACTTCATTTGGGTTCAAGGATCCCTGGATGAATTTGTGCTACAGGATGCCAAAGGCCATCATAATTATTTAAGACACAGGATCTTGAGACAGATTTGGATCCTCGCTGCTTTTGGTTCACTAGGGTTTCTTTATACCCATTTTTGGGGCCCCCCGCAAAGTCTCTTTGACCACCTTGATTGTTTTCTGACATTTCAGTGTAGCAAGTGCTGTTCATCTTCCTCAGAAGCAAGCAACTCACAAAGAATGGCCATTTCCAAAAGCAGACACTTGGGGTGCCACAAATAAACAGTCACCCTTTAAAATTAATGAGAGCTTAATGATGGTCAGAGAAGCTCTTCTGGAGGTTGCAGAGGGAGGGGTCTTGGGCATGACAGAAGGAGGAAGACTGGACTCCTCCTAAGTGACAATGATGGGAGCCTCTGTCCCAGCTCCCTGCCCATCCTCCTCACCCCCAGTCACCACCCCTTCCATCCTGTCTCTTCCCCGAGCCACCACACATAGAAAGACAGAGTGATTATGAAGACGTCAGTTGGAGCGTAGGCAGGCGAGAGGGGCACAGCGCCCCAGATGAGGTCCGGGGGGAGCTGAGGAGGGTCACTCATGGACGACCGTGTGTGTGTGTCTGACAGACTGTGAAATGGTGCGTTGTTGCACGGCTGCGCCGCACCTGGGCCCTTCATCTGTGATTGATTGGTTTGGTCATGTGTAATGGTCCCATCTGCTCTGTGTTGTTTTTCTTTTTTTACTTATAAACACCGTTCCCAGCGGCTGGGAGAGGATGAGCTATGTTTTGTCATCTTCACTTACACTTTAGCTCAAAAAAAGTGGTCAAGTAGGTACGCTTTAAAGTCGGCCCAAGTAGTGTGGGCGGAAAGAACGGTTTCCCCTTAGCCTGAGTCGTGTCTGCCTGAGTGTGGGTGAGAGTGGGTGTGTGTGTGCGCATGTGTGCACCCTCTTGCGCACGCATGTGTGTGCATGGAGCTTTAATGCTGCCTGTAAAAATCTGAATAGTTCTTGAACCACTGAAGAACAAAACATCGCATCCATGATTTTTCTCAAATCTGTACTGTGGCGCCGCTGAAGTACGGAGTAGGTCTTTCTGTCTTTCTTTCTTTCTCCTTTTTTTTTTTTTTTTTTGTAACGGAGCCAATACTTAATTAAAACCGCTGACATCATGGTGTTATAATTAAGCATGGCATTAATTAAGCTGGAATAACGACTTTTTTTTTTATTAAGAACTGCTTCTATTGTATAAGACCGTTATCACCTAAAAACCAAATAATTTAAAAGCAAAAATTAGGTCCCTTTAACCTATCCCTTTTCCAACTTCCCCAAGGTCCAGCCTTAGGACTATCGTCAGCTTGTGCTCGCTCTCTCTCTCTCCCCACTCCTGTAGTGTGTGTGTGTGTGAGTGTGTGTGTGTGTGTGTGTGTGCGCATGTTTGGTGATGTTTGGGATGGGGGAGAGTGGAAGTGAAATTTGTTTTTTTTTCACCCAAAAATGCTGATCGGCTCCTGGCATTCTGATGGCTAATTATGCATGGGAGAGCTTCGACAGCTGCATTCATCATCATAAAATGTAATAATTAATGACATTCCAACAAAGAAAAATATGCAAATGAGGACTCATTAGCATTTTCATATTCAGCTTTGATAATGCTTTTGCTGACAAGGTTGTAATTAATGAAAATTCATGTCGCAGTCAGGAGATTGGATCGGTTTCATTCCCCTCACAATTCCCAAATGCTTGCATTATGGAAAATCGGCGGCTCTGCCAACTTTTCAGGGAGGAAAAAACACACACACACTAAAAGCACCAGATGCAAATTAATGGTCGGGAGTCTTTTTAACTCTTTAAATCACCCCCTAAATTTCCATTCGAGGAAACGTGTCGGAGTGTGAGCCTCAGAGCCAGTTTCTTATAATTATTATTTTTTTGTAATGATAACGATGAAAGTGTTTTTATTTGTGACCCAAGCATGAGAATTTCTAACAAACTTTTATTTTAATATTTTTTAAAAGGCCACATGTAACCCCTCCACCCTTTCTTTTCTTTCCTTTTCCCTTTCAAGACTATTTAAATTTACATAGTAAAACATGTCAGGACAGCCAAGCCTGGCGTGTTGCGCTCTGTCCTCGAGCTGGCAAACTGACACCGCAACACTTTATTCCTCCACATGATTTTGGCGACTCTGCCTCAGTATTAGATCTGGTGCCTCCCTCTGCCTGCCGCCCCGAAGCCCAAAGAAAAGCAAGTACCCTGTTTCTCTTTAGGGTGGGCTTCTGTGGGGTCTTGTTGTTTGTTTACATGATATTTATTTTTTCACTAAGTGCTTTTTACTTCATAATCGGTTCCCTTTGTGGCTTAGTGGCAGGCTCTGAGAATATACCCATAATTCTCCCGCTCATCGCTTCTGGTTATGTTCTGCTCCGGATGTCATTATGGAGACACGCTACACCAAAATGGATACCCATGTCTCCCGAACAGAGAGCAGGACTACTATACGGTGTTCTCGCTGTAAAGCTTTCCAAATGTGGAACCTTCAGTTGGCAAATAGCCATTTGGTGTCAGCTTGGAGCCCTGCTTGCCACGGAGCCTAGACTTAAACAGAAAGCCCTACGTGGCCCTCGAGGTTGGAGAGTAATATGTAGGAGTTCTGACACTGTTTATTATGTGCTCTTTGCTCTAAAAATCAAATTGTCAGCAAAAAATAAGAATAAAAATAGGATCTTTTGGCTCTCTTAGAGTTTGTGTTTTAAAAAGGTTTGGACTAGGACTAAGAAGAGGGGATGAAAATACGTGTTTATAAATTGTAAAATGTGTAAGCTTTTTAGTTTTCAATTTGAAATGATCCAACTCCCAGGGGTTGCTAAAACACAGCTTCCTGTTTACTTGAAGCTAAATTGTAATTCCCGGAGTTGCTAGCCTAGTGTGAATAAATACTATAACGACGTTCTTGTGAGAGGGCAGTAGAAACTTTGATAGGTTGGCTGTTAGTTACAAATTATTACCATTAATTTGTTCTCAGGAAAACAGGAAATCCCATCAGGTACTTACTCAGGACTCTACAGTGATTCTTTCCCTTGCTCTGCCCCCGAGAGTGAGTCGCTTTTTACTCCGCAGTCATCTCCCTGGGACACGGATGACAATCTGACTTCCGCTTTGTTCGAGCCCTGCTTTGTCACACTTCATACATGAGTGTGTGCGCGCACATGTGCATATCTGCCCGTGTTGGGCAATTTTCATGGCTCTGCCCCCTTTCCCTTAAAAATCTGTTGTGTTAAAATGGGAGGCAGAGTAGGGTCCCCCCACCCCTTTTAGTTTCTTTCTTTTTCTGCAGGCAAACTGCCCATCCAGATGGCAGAATTTCACCTGTAAACAGTCAGAAAGGAGAGGTTAATTCTGACACTTTGCGGAGCTTTTAAATTTTCTTCTCACACAGTCCATCTAAGGGCTGTGACTGCCGTAGATAACCCCCTTCCCCACCCCCAGTGCAAACACTTCATCCTGTGATTGGTTCCTTTTCCCCAGCCCCAAATCCGTATTTGATGCACATTTAAAGAAACTGCGGCCTCAGCGCACCTTGTTGTGATTGTCCAGACTACATCTGATGCAATCTTTGACCACTTCTAACACGTGTGAACAAGGAAATGATGGAGGGAGCCAAAGAGCAAGTGGGGACCAGCAGGTTCACAGCTGAGAAGCAGCTCTTTCCATTTCAAAGGCTCTGATAACTTCACTCTTAGCTGTCTCCGCCCACCACGTTCACTAGGGTGTCCAGCTCCTGCAGTCCTCAGTCCCACCCAGCTTGGGTCCAGTGACCTTAACCCTAGGGGTTTGCTTTTGTTCTCCCCGTGACTAACTGTGATTTTCCTAACTGAGTGAGCTGGAGAGAGACTGCGGCTGGGTTTGTTCACCTGTTATCCAGGAATTCCCTAGTTTCCCAGACAAGTTCTGAGGATGTTTTCATAGAGAAGAGTAAAAGGCAGGGGGAGTCTGCTTCCTAGAGACTGTTTCCACCTACAATAACAAGTTAGAGCATTGCTGAATTTACCGGTTCTTTTTAGTGTGCCACCCTCTTGTTTTTGTTATTGTTGTTGTTATTATTGTTTGTTTTTATTTTTTTCTTGAAAACTTTGTTTTTAAGAATAGCTATTCTTAGAGGAAAAAGTGATCCGAGAGGCTACTTGTCTTGTTGAGCTCTTTGAGGAGAACATTGTGCCAGGTGCTCCCCTTCTGGGTTACCTGTTCAGACCTGGGACTCCAGGCATGGCCTATGTGTGGCCTCTTCCGTTTCCCTGTTGGCTCGGGCTATTTTCTGTGGATTTTTTTTTCTTTGGAACTGATTGGATTTCCGCTGTCCAGAAGCAGGCCACTTTTACATTTACTGGGGTTACTGAACACTGAAATCGGCAGCTTCTGGGTGGGTGCTCAGGGTGACCTTGCTTGGGAACCATAGCCTCAGTCAGAGAAGATTGGAGCTGCGTAACAGAGGATGTTAAAGTAGTTGTTCACCCAGACACGAGGAGATTTTGTTTCAGGTATTGCCACAGCAGCAACATTTGTTTGTGGGCAGAGAAGCTGGGGGTGACTGCCAGTACACCCCATCCAGCTACCAACCCTCTTTCCCTTGCAAAGCTTTCCCATTGCTTGGGGTCTATGCAGTGATTTCAAGGGGGGGGGGTGAGAATATTTGCATATCAAAGCAGCCTAAATATTTGCAAAAAATGTTTGCTTGAGAAAAAAAAGAATCTGCTTAGCTTTAGGAAGTGACTGCTTAAACAATTGTTAAAGCATTTGTGGTTTCTTAAAGTCTGTTATTCATGAACCCTTCCTAACCTGAACTTCAGGGATCAAATAGGAATCCAAAATTTTACGAATCGTATGTGATAATAAGTGTTTTGATTTGTAATGAAGATTTAAAATCCATGGAGGAAACGAAAAGAAATGGAGAAAATGCCTAAAAGACACAAATGCATTTAAAACATGATTGGTTATTAATGGATGTATCAAGCAGAAGATAAAGGACCACCTGAAATGGTGACGTTGGTGGGCTTCCTCTCATTCCTTCCCTCTGTGTTTTTTCCTCCTCTCTATGAATCCCAGCCATATTGCTCTGCTGTGATGCTCTTTCTATGAGCATCCATACGCCTTTTTAAAAAGATGGCAATGGATATGAATATTAGATGTTTTTCCTCGGTAAAGATTTGAATTGAATATGGGCATTTTAATGAGCAAAGTTTTAGTTGCTTCTTACCCATAATCTGGGGGCTGTGCAGGAAGCTTCGGACGGGCCAGTGTTTCGAGTCTGTTCACAGGGCAATGGCTGAACGCTGACAGTCAGGGTTCTGAGAAGCCCCTTGGATCAAGTGTTGTTTTACCATCTGGACATTGTAATTCGTAGTAAAAATGTGGGTCTAGATGCATAAGAAGGGTCTGTAGCACACAACCGTCTCGTGTCCTACGCTGGTGGTGAGGCACACACGGCTACATCTCAGAGATGTGGGGGAGCCAGTGTGATTGTGCTGAGTATGTTTTCATTCCCCTTAGCTTAGGATTTGGGCATCATTTTCTCATTGGACAGTAACATAGTAGTGTGTCAAATAAAAATGAGTATTTTTATTAAAAGATGAATAATAGTGTAGAATATAAGCACATTGAATTCTTCAGTAGTATGCATGCTTTCTTAATGGTCATACTTCCCCTAGTAATAAATGGTGTGACCTGGCAAAATATAGCACAGGCATTAGAAGAAAACGTGGCTCGGGGATGAAGGGCTGTTGGGTTGTTTATGTCATTGCTGTGTGTACTGATGCAAGTCATTTAACCACTTAGAATATCCTTGAAGCCACACACATAGAATGAAAATGCTTACTATAATAGTTCTGATACTTATCTACTAATATTATGATGAAGGTCATAGGGCACATTTATGAAAGTGATTAATATTATATACAGTTGTAACAATTGATTGTTGTTATAAAATACAGATTACAACTCATTACCCACATACTCGCTTCCGTAATTCAGTAAATTGTCTTGCATTAATAGGAGAAATGTAAATACCGGATTGCACTGAGTTACTACTAAATGGTAACTTTCAGCCCACCAAAAAAAGGTGTCTTCAATTTCCAGCAGGATGCTTGGACCCATGTTCCTAAAGCATATATGCTCTTGGAAGCAATGCTATTCTTAATTAAGGCAGAAGCGGGTGCATTTGAGTGCAATAGTGACCCTCTGGAGAGCTGGAGACGGAACATAGTTTAGGGAAATGAGTCTTAGCGCCTTCTCTTGCAAAGATGTGTGTGCATTTCTCTTTAATCATTGGGAATTTCATGTTTGCAAAGCACCTTGAATACCTTAAACAGTAATCATAACTGTCGAGACCCAACCCATTATCACTCACACACACACACACACACACACACATACACACACACACACAGGACACAGACACACACACCATTTATTTTGCTTAAGAATGTGTCATCTCCAAAAGAGAGAGTGCAGATAAAATTACTACAGGGCCACATGAGTTTGCGTACTCTCTTAGAAACCTCTTCTAGTTTTTATTATGGGACCATTTCTTCCTTGAGAATTCATTTCTTCCTTGAGGAAAAAAAAAAAGAACGTTTGTTTTCTTTCTATGAGAGAATAGTGAAACAGCATGCCATGGTGCAGTAGCTGTTTCAGTCACTTTGTCCACCTTCCTTAGCCTTAACTCCACGCTAACCTTGATTACAGTATATAATTTATATGATGTTGTCTCTAACAGCAAACACATCCTGAATATAAGCCTCACGGCTTTTGTAGCGAGTGCCATAGATTGCTCTCAGTCTATCCACCGGACTCGGCGTTTGTGGTAGTTGTGCCGTCTCCATGTAATTCAGGTGGGTATTGAGTGAGCCCCCAGAAGAAATGGGAACACACCTATTCTGGTTGTGGAGTGCATAAGGTTAATATTTTTAGACTTAAGCAAGGGAACTGGCTGCATTTTGTGTTGAACCAGATTCATTTACATGTTCCAACCTCATGACCAGTTTCATTTAAATAGTCTAAAGCAGCTTAAGTCTACTTGTTATTTGTCTCTGGACTGAAAGGATGAGCCTACAGGTCTGCAAGGTTCTCTGAGAGCCACCTGCCCTAACTTCCTGATTCCCTTATCCAGACTGTGGAATATCTTTTAAAAAGAACTCGCTTTCAAAGAAGCTCAGATGAAAATTTGGGGGGGGGGGATACCATTTACAATTTGGGGAAAAAAGAGAAGTGATTCAAAGTAAAGTGGGTAGCCAAACTCCTTAATTGTGATGCATTTGCCCAGCTCCCCTCTTCCATCGTCGGGCCTGCTCTGGTGCCATATGGCCGACCATGGAACATTTAACTTGTCAGATATAATGGATTGTCCTGGAAGCAGATTTTTGCTTTGAGCACTCGGCTCCTTTCTTGCATTTCACTCTCAGCTCCAGGCTTCAGGATGAAGGATTGTGCTGGAAATGCAAAGAAGAGACACGCAGTTGATTCCCCCGAAGAGAGTGACCTGTATGCCACAGAATTTTACCCATGTAAAGAGGCATTATCCCCATCACTGGCCTTGGCGGGCTGCACGTCAGGATCATTTAAATTTGCTTGGACTTAACAGATTGTGCAAACAGTTCAGAATTGAGCGCTTAGGAATAACAAAATCTCGTCATTTTAGCTTATGCAGAAATGGAGTGGCCACATCAGTTAAAGGGTGCGTATCATTTGCCGTGACCCATGTGCCACCTAAGCACCTGGTCTGTAGATACTGTGGACTCTGTTCATTTCTCAAATATGCAGAGATTTGCTTAGAAAAGAAGAAGGGAAGCAATCAGCTGCTGGATGTGTCCATTGGCTCCGATGTTTTTGTTTGAGGACTAGGGGTAAGGTTGACATGGCCGTTGAGGTGGCTAGACAAATGGCGACGAATTATCCAATCTTGTTTTCAATTTGAGACTTTTTGGCAGCCGTCCATTTATTGTAGCCCATTTGAAATCAGAAGTTAATCTTCCTGTAGGTTATTTAATATTTTGATCTGCAGAGGAAAATGATGTAGAATTCAGCATTTCTTAGTGTATTCACTTTTTTCCCCCTTTCATTTTAAGTTTGTTCTATTGTTTGAGAAATATCAAGCTTTGAAAGTGCTGGGAGAGGTGTGTGATCTTAGCATTTTTAGGGACACTTCCTTATTTAAACAGTGCCTGTCCAGAGATACTTGAGTACACAGAGCTGGGAACACCTTTTTGGGTATAACTTTCTGTAACCCCAAAGCAAGTAAAATATAGAGGTTTCAGACAGAGAAGTGGACGCTGACGAAAAGAACACAGAACATGGAAAACAGTAAGGGGCATGTGAATTCAGACATGAAACCCTACATTCTGGTTTGCTGTAGTGCCACAAAGATGAATGGATTTGTATGGTGCATATGGAGAGACACACACTAAAAGAGATGCTATTTCAAAGAGTAACTTAATATAATTCACAAAAAATGTTATGTGCTAGAAATTTAGCATTTAAATTACTTCTAAAAATACATGTATTGTGGGGAATTCCTAATATAGACCTCATAGGCCTGTTAAAATCGCAGCAGCCCTGGAAAGTAACGTAAGCTTGCTTGTATGCGAAGACATTGCCTCTTTTTAAGGAACAGCTTCCCGTAAGACAGCCAAGGAGCCCCTGTTCAAGTAGCTATTAAATAATAATGTACTCGTATTTCTTAGTAATCCTAAATTGAGATTAGTTTTGTGACTGCTAGCTAGCTCATATGCTCCTCCTTCACGTTTGGTCAGGTTTAATGCTTTAAAAAGGTTTGGGGAGTGCCTGCTCAGCCCAAGGCTGCTGTGTCATGTGCGCCCTCTGCTGGCCACTCCGATTGGAATCGACTCTTAAAGTTGGTGTGCGTGGTGGTGGTTGAGTTTACCTTTTGATCTCATCTTTGGACGTTAGTCAAATATTTTCTGTGACCATGTGGTTACTCAAGATTGAGTATGACCACTAATATGTTCCGTGGAAGTGAAGGTGAGGTTCAGTTTGGGTGTAGTTTTGCCCTCTTTGACGGCACTTACTGATAGGTCAAAGGGCACCTAAGGTGTATAACTCGCTTGGCCATAATTCCATTGCTTAGCATGCTCATGTTTGGGATGAGTTCTAGCTTTTCTGAGTTGGGAATAGACCACAGAAGGCAAACCATGTTCAGGAAGTGGTGGGTAACCCGGAGGGCTCCTTCTGGGTTCATAGTTGCTCTTGTGTCTCAGATGTGAACTTGGGTCTGCATCACCCTGATGCTTTATGAAGGCATTCTGAGTGTCCTTGGAGATCTGAGTGAGCCATGTTCACCTGAGGCCAGTGAGGATGGCAGGTGGAATGGAATCGATTTTTGTTTTGCTTGCCTTTGAAGAGTGTGAGATTTAAAAAGAACAAATCACTCTTGGACCCAGGCCAACACGTTTAACTGTTGAAGGACAGTTAAGAAGGTGGAAAGCCACCTCTCTGTCGCTTCGTGGAGGAAGGTATCCTTGGTAGAGCATACCCCTCTCTGTAGGGGAGAGCAGGACTTTGTATAAAGAACAGGTTCCTAAGATAGCAGTGGTCTCTGTAGGCAAAGCTCCATTACATTTTCTATAATAATTACATTTGTGTAAATGACTGTTTATATATCTCCACGATCATGTGATTGAATCAGTTCAGTAATTGCAGTAAAAGAAACTTGGGAGCTTTAGAGTTCTTTGAGTTTTTACATTGCAAATTTCTTATTTGCAAACAAAACCCCACTCCAAATTCCCAAACACGGAACTGTCAAAGGGCTTAGACCACGAGGAGACAATATATCCTGTAAGTTTATTCTTGGTTGGCTGTATTTCAGGTTTAGATTCTGATGACTTTACCATCGGTTTTCAATAAATCATTTAAGCATCACTTAAAAATTATTTTGACATATTTAATATTGCCAAAATAATTGGATTCTAACATGAAGTCCTCATTGCAGCCTTTTGTATTACTTCTCCTGGGGTGGCCAGTGTCCTGCCTTCCCTCATCATTGTCTCCAGGGAGGCTTTGCTAGGTCTTCTTGCTTTGCTTTGGGTCTTATTCCTGAGGCACATCTCTCCCGATGAGTAGTGTCACGTGTTTACACTCTCTGAGAGTGACCACCAGCACAGACCTTCCAACTCCTGCCACATGGCACGCACAAAGAGGGTTCCAAAAAATATTTCTCGGTGTCGTGGTTCTCAGATTTATACCACAAACACTCAGATGATAATTCTTGCAGGTTCTAGGTCTGAAGATTGACGTTTGTAATCACTGACGCGTTTGGTCTCCTGAGTGCATGGATGAGATGACGTCACCCCTTTCTGTTTCCCCACTCCCTGCTTCATTTCCTGAACCCTCTTTTTCTTCTTCCCATCCTTGACTTCCTCTGACTAAATTCTTCTGCAAATAGGGCGTTTCTCTTAATTATCACGTTGTAGGAAGAGTTGCCTTGTGTCGTTCTACCTTGAGCCTCAGTTTCCCTTAATGGTCGCTAGTGTCGCACAGTAGCTGGCTCTGTGTACCTGACAGTGTAGTTATTTTGGCTCATCCTCTTGTTTTTGAAGAGCCCACAGAGTATGACCCCTCCTTAATTCTGACGGTTACCAATCTTCCTGCTCTGTCTTCTCTGTAGATAATCTAGATTACATTGTGGATTCAGATTACTATTCCTCAACCCCTCAACAAAATGTAGATCACAACTGTGGTGTTCCAGTAGTAAAACTCGAGAGGTCATCATTTCAGACATTACAGATAGACAGGCAACTGGGGTTAGTAATGTTCACGTGTGGGTATGCTTGTATATATGTATTGGGCATGTTTTCATTATCTAAGTTGGGAATGGAAATAAATGGGGGTAAAAAGCATGGGAGTGCAGAGCTGTGTGTGTATGCATGTCATAGACATAATGTGCACGTGTGCGCTATTCAGATTCTGTTCAGATATATCTACCATACTTTATATTTTCCCAACGTCTATTCTGCTTATAGTTGTGTAGCCTTGAGTATCACATTAAATATGAGATTTGTTTAGGAGAAGATAATTACACATATACATTCACACACACACACACACACACACACACTTTTGAAACACAGTCTCTTAGTTTGGTCTATGCTTACTCAAACTTGCTATCCCTCTGCCTCCGTCTCCTGAGTGCAGGCTTACCGGCATGTGTCACCGTGCCAGCAATCACATATTCTTGTTAGTTGTAAACTCAGCTTGAAATTGAGGCCACCACTTATGTATGCAGAGCTCAGATGTATATTTTCTCTGCATAGACGACTAAGTCTCTATGTTTGGATATTCTTTAGAGTTTGCTTAATACTGAAGTTTCTTTCATCTGTCTTATTTCAGTTCATTCAGAGTTTTGGCATTTTTATTTTGATGTCCACGGTTACTTTCGCTGTTAGACTTTATTGTTTATTGAACACAAATTTATCAGGTAAAGTGATTCCTGTAGCAAACTCTGTTACTATCAGTTATCTTAAATTTTGCTGATAAATTCTTTTTAAAAAATTCCCGGCCACAGAGTCGGATTTTCATGGTGTGTCTTTACCTCTGGGCAGAAATGTTGACACATATCTTCCCGTGAAAGAGAAGGACCCAAATGCTTACCTTCTCTGGCTATGGGTAGAGGAGCAGGCCTGGGTATATGGGGCCTTTAAATTCATACAGCCCTGGGTCAGTTTCTAGAGTTCCATCTGTATCGGAACATGACAGCGCTCTAGGAACAGGATGGAGAAGGGCTGATGTGGGGGCATTGGGCCAGGGTCTCACAGTGAACAGCAGCCTTTACCAAGGTCCAGGGCTCCTGTGTTTGTGGGCACTATTGCTTATCAGAGGAATCAACTTGATTGTATAAAATAATTTCTTTGCAACCACTGCCCTTTAGGAATGAGTTCAGTGAATTTAAAAAAGACCCCACTTGCTTAGCGACTTAGCTCTCCCTGGCCTTGAGATGTGGTTGTCTGAAGGGTCATGGGTACCAGCTTGCCTGTCCTATGAAAAGTGACTCAGATTCGGTGCGTGTGGCAAAATCTCCATCTAGTTGTCTATCAGGCTCCTAGCCACTATAACCTATAGAGCTGTATGTACCGATTAAATTGGTTGTCATAACTGATGAGATTTTACTGATAAAAATAAAATAAAATGCAGGGCCAGGAGGTGGCTCGGGGAGTCAAGTGCTTTACTAGTAGGAGAACCCATGTTCATACCCTCAGCACCAGGTGTGCCAGGACTCATCTATGCCTTGGCACGGGGGGTGGGGGAGGCAGAGTGACATGTGACACAGCTTGCTGCTAGGACAGTCTAGCTGAGACCGCGAGTTCCCTCTTTAGTGAGAAACCCCTTTCAGAAAATAAGGTGGAAAAGAGATGGATGATCGATGACATCCCACTGTCAGCCTGCAGCCTCTAGCCATACCCATATATATACAAATATATACATGCACCAGAACCACACGTGTGCAAGCACGCATATGCACACACACATGCATACACACAAGCACACATGCACACACACTCACACATGCGTGTGCACACACGTGGCTGGGGCATGTTTCTGAGCATAACTTCACCTGCCCCAGGTTTTTTAGAAGGTTTTTCCTTTCTGGGCAGGGTTGACACCACCTTTAATTTCAGCAATCTAATGGCAGACGCAGAGTCAGGCGATCTCTGTGAGTTCAAGGCCAGTCTGGTATACAGAGTGTGTTTTAGGTCTGGCTCCATAGCTACTAAGAGATCCTATCTTAAAAAAATGAGAGAGAGAGAGAGAGAGAGAGAGAGAGAGAGAGAGAGAGAGAGAGAGGTCTTCCTCTTGATTGATAGAGTTCCTAATCATAGCTGAAGCATTTGAGGATAGCTTTTCCTCACAATCCTGAGACTTTCCTTCTATATCAGAATGTAACAAAAACATTTTTGATCTTTCGTGCTTTGATATCTGTGTTACAAAATAATGCTTTCCTCATTCAGAATTTTAAAAAATTTATTTTATGCATATAGGTGTTTTGCCTACATATATATGCCTCTACCACGTGTGTGCCCCTTGCCTTGGGAGGCTGGAAAGGGCTTTGTATCCCAGGGAACTAAAGTAACAGCCACCATGGATGCTGACATCAGATACGGGTCCTCTGGAGAGCAGCAAGTGCTCTTAACTACTCAACTATCTCTCTAGCTCCCAACTTTTCTTCAGTTTTACTTTTATTTTTAAATTTTTAAATCTATTTTATGCGTATGACTATTTTGTCTGTGTGTCTATGCACTTGCGCACTGGCTCCCTTGGAGACCAGCAGAGGGCGTTAGATCCCCTGAAACTGTGGTTACAAATGTCTGTGAGTCACAGTGTGGGCACAAAGAACTGAACTCAGGTCCTCTGGAGCATCAGCCGGTCGTTCTGGCCACTAGGCCACCTCTCTAGCACTTTCTTCCCATTTTTATGCAGAAATTATTTTCTAAAAAAAAAAAAAATAAGTGTAGCAAACTTACGATTACACAGGCTGTTTGTTATAGGTCCCTCCAGGCCCGCAGTTGCTGTAGTTTTACCCATTCCTTGGAGACTCAAACTGTGAGAAAACTGTAAGGCAGGGCAAGCAGCTGCGTGGAGGCACTGTGTATAAAGCCACGGGGAAGTCACTCATTACAAGTAAGTTGAAGGCTTCTGGGGTTGCCCTCCATCCTCGGGGTCTCTAGGGGACCCTTGTACAAATTGCTGATTCAGAAAATCATTACTTGGTGGCTCAAGTAGTGCTTTAGTGGCCTTAAGGAGTTATCTGACACACCTCCCCAAACAGCCAAGTTATCCCCGTGATTACGCTGATTAATTGCACACTCTGTGGAATTAGCCTTATTTCCAATGAAAGACTTTCCTGCATTTGGAAGATAATACGTACAAGTCACACGCTTTCGCTTGCTAACATATAAGCCTCTGTGGAAGACAACGCGTGAGGGGCTTGGCTTGCCTGTTGCTGTCTAGTGCCTGCGAAATAACCCAGGGCACCATTTCTCTTTGGCAGTAAGAAGGTGGTTTTGAATCTGTCTCGGGGTGGTCACTTGAAACGCGCGTGCACGGAGACCTTTTCTTCTGGCCAGGGACCTGAGAACTCTTAGGCTCTGTAAACTGAATGTAATTATTTGGAGACATGGATGTGGTCATGTAGAGACAATGACATCTAGAATAGTCCTCAGAGAGGTGGCATGTTGTGGAGAAAGGACTTCAGTGCAGGAAGGAACTACTCGGGCCCCAGCTTCTCAGACCTACACAGCTTCAGCAGAACCCTCTCTTCATTTCCGTGACTGCATCTGTATAAACACAGAATCTATAGGATGAATTCCTGGACTATAGTGTGTTAAATGATCTAAGGTAAGCTGCTTTCCTTAATGTTCAGTACACTGCTTTGCTACTGTAAGTGCTTTAAGGAGAATGGACTATGGGCCTTGAAGCAGAGCTGGAGAATGGACCCCAAAACAGAGTTGGTCCCCCGAGTGAATAGTTTGGGTAAAATGTCAAACTTTTTCCCTTTGTCGCATTTCATTGCGCATAGCTCTGAAGGCAGTGCCGTGCCTAAAATAGAAGAGGTGATTTAGCCATGAGAGGCTGTCCAGGCTTACTGTTTTCTGAAGGATCAGACAGACAGACATAGACAGGTACCATTGCTGAGTACCTTAGCTTATCCTGAAGGAGTATCAGTTCTGAGTAAACGACAGGTTTGTGGTTCTCATCCCCCACCCCTACGTCGCACCCCACACCTGTCTTTTCTCCTGCTTCTCGCTGTCCTCAGTTTATGAAGGAGGGAGGAAAGGATTCTTCAGTGTTGCGTGACTGGTTTATATACTGGGAGAGGGTTATGATCCTTTCAGTATGGAACTTAGTTGAAATTTGGCATTTTAAATGCCTATGGGAGAAGTTAGCACCGTCCTGTATATATAGACCCTGTATTCTATATTCTGCAGCAGAAACCGGCTCTCATCTCTGAGACTTTGGACATCTGACTGATAATGTCACATTTGGTTTTATAGAACTCATGTTCTCGCCTGTATATGGGGGTCAGGGATAATTAAAGTTGACCAGCTCGTTAAAGACGATGTAGAGAGGTAGAGGTACTGATTTCCACGAGAGATAGAAGCCTGTTGAGTTATCACCAAATGAAGAACTCAAATATTATACTGATTTACAGTTTTAAAAATAAGCTTTGACTGGTTGCTTGTTTGAAAACTACAAACATGCATCAATCTTACATAGTCTTGTATATCTATTATCCCTGCACTTTAAATTTGTCAGGGGTTGTTTCAATACACAAAACAAAGATAGAAGCAGGGGTGTATGCTCCCGTTGGTTCAGCAAACATCCTCGTCAGTGAAATACATCCTCCCTGCAAGAGGAAGAGCCTTCAAGATCCAAGTTGCGACTGTGGAGGAGGGTCATACATGGCTTGAACCAGTCTCTGTATCCTTCCCATTAGTTTCCCATCTGACTCCTGGGGCCCATTGTAGGATTGTTCTCCCTTAGAAGACGCTGGTGAGTGATAGTGTTATCCTATGTTGTAATTATGTCTTTCCTCTCGTTCTTCTCTGTGTATTTTAATAGACAGTTATGCTCTCTATATAGAGAATGTGGATAAGCACTGTTTTGTGCCACGTTTTTGTTAATTACTTGCTTTGAGTTAACATGGAGATGGTGGCAGTTAATTGTGAGACGTCACAGGTTCTGTGTACATCATTTGTACAGCCATAAAGT
The DNA here is from genome assembly GCF_014885135.2 of Alexandromys fortis. Classification (NCBI taxonomy): domain Eukaryota; kingdom Metazoa; phylum Chordata; class Mammalia; order Rodentia; family Cricetidae; genus Alexandromys; species Alexandromys fortis. The sequence goes on along the minus strand of NW_026068077.1, from coordinate 1,734,751 downwards.
ATCTAGAGACCTTTTAGGAATAAAACACCATGTAAATGTAAATTATCACCGCCTATAAGACACTTTCATTAATTTCATATCAAATTCATGAGTGTTTTGAGCTCTGGGATTTCAGAGGCTTCAATGTTGGCCTCTGCTTTATTTGTACTTTCTTTTCCTGGAGTTAAAATACCTTCAGCATCGCAGGTAGAGAGGCAAGGATCTGAATTCTGACCCTGTTACTTAGACCTGTATGGACTTGGTCAGTTTTCTGTGCCTCAGTTTCCCCATCTGTTAAATGGTGTTTATGTTGCCCACCTTGCCAGCTGTTTTGCTGTTTAGTTAGATACCATGTGTAGAGAACTCTCTGGGTAGTGGCTCGTGTGGGGTGATCTCGGCTCTTCTGGCTTGGGTAGGACATGAAGAGACAGCCATGCAGATGGGAGGATTCTAAATAATCACCAGTGTGTCTTTTTGTTACCCCTGAAGATTCTAGTTACTGCTTAATGGACTAGCTTTTTCACTGTAGTAGACCAGAAGAAGCACAAAGTAATAGGGTAAGCACAGATAGTTGGTGTTGGGACAGGAACAGAAATTTATTCTAAGTCAAGCATGTGTATGATGTGTTCCCTAGTCTGATGCAGAGGAACAAAAGGCTCATTCTTCAGTTCCCAGAATGAGGATTAGCAGGGAAATAGCCTGGCTGGTATTGTCCTATGGGAATCAGATAATTTTTCATCAAGGCTTTGAAGAGGAGGCGGAGTCCTACCATACAGGTGTTCCTGTTTCAGTGGTGGGTAAGAAAAAACATCTTCCACCTGGATTGAGGTGTTAGAGGGGCCCTTTACAAAGCAGGGGCCATACACCCCAATATGAGCCAACTCTCTTGCTGATCAACCACCAGGGCATGTTCTCTATGCCTGAGCTGACCTCCAGACATCATCCCACAGAGAAGTTGCTCTTGTCTGTCTCTGCATCTTTCCGCCTGGCTTTACGCTATTGTGTGAGCCCAGGTGCGCTAATCCACCAAAGGTGATGCTAACTACCTTTGTGAGTGGAATGGTTTCTGAGCCCATTTTTCCTCCATGCGGTATTTTCATTGCCATTCCATTTCCTTGCAGCAGGATACCATGATACGTTGGAAGGAAAAATCAGATGTCTAATGACAAATAATAGATTATCGAAAGATGGAATCTGGGTTCTTGAGATATTTGCTAACTGCACTGCCCCCAAATTGCAACAACAATAACAACAACAAATTTTCCTCCTGCTTCTTGGGACAACATGATAAGAGATTATTGTCAGGGTCAGCAAAAATATTGGCCTTAAAAATTGCAAATGGTTGGTGTTTTCTGCTGGGATTAGGTTTGCAAAAACAACAGAAAAAGGAAGCAAATCCTTTCTTGACTGCCATGTGGTGCCATTGTTAACAATCACATTTAAGTATAGATTTCAAACTAGGATGGGCTGGATTCGAACAACACCCTTGTTGACTTCCTGGATCACTTGCTCACTGTAGACACTGAACTGTCCTAGACAAGAGGCTGTGTGTTGATCTCCTTTGTCTCCGGGATTGATTGACGGGTGCTGTGTCTGCTCATTTACAGCATTCTTCGTATTTAATTGGGGGAAAAAAAACACATTGTGACACAGCGTTTCATGTTCCTTGTGTACTTGTAGCCTTGCTGGAGAGGAGAAGTTGTTTAGCATGTGGACATAGCACAGAGGCTCCTCTCAGTCGCTATCACACAGCCATCTCGACCTCCTCCATCAGGTCAGACCGTTTGCTTCCTGCACGGAGATTGTTACCAGCAGCAAAATTTAACATTTGGTCCTTTTCGGTTTAAAAAGGAATCGAATGCCCGACAAGATTGGTTTCTCGTCTATATTTCACAGGCCCTCCCCCTCCCCCAATTCATGGGCCTACAACAAATGTTACGAACGGGTACTTTTAGCTTTTAAAATATGGACAACAGTACTCCATGCAGTAAAAGACTTGAGCGATGAATGCTACCCTTATGCCTCTTTTGAGTAGTTTTAGCCATGGGGCTTGGCACTGCCACCATTGTCTTTGTGCCAAAAAAATATCCGCAGCGGCTGTCGCATTCTAGTACTGGAGGGTTGTCTCGAGAACTCCGCAGTGGGCTTGCGGGGCTTGCGCATCGCCATCGCTGCTGTCTCTTTTAAATATTGGAGAAATGGAATCTTGAGCTCCTTCAGAGTGCCCATTGCGGTTGTGGGGCAGAGGGTGGGTGGTAAAGGATGGAGAGGGGAGGAAACAGGCTCTGTGTGCCAGCCGGTTTATGTAAGTGACAAAATTCATGCCTGACACAGAAGAAACACAGATATTTAGGGGCCTTTGTGTTTCTGAGCATGCATAGTTCCTTAAGGGTCCTACTCAGACACCTTATCAGTGAGCTTCAAAGTTCCATTATCTTTAAACAAACATTCCAGTGACTTTGAACTAGAAAATTCATATCAAGACCATGCCTAGTTTTTAGTGGGCAATGTACACGAAATGCATGATTTTTTTTTTTCCTTTCTGGAAACTGAGGTGCCATTTTAAAATGGCTGCTTTTTATCATCTGAAAAACGATGGCACTAAGAAAATCTGAGGCTTGCGAGGTTCTGGGCTTTGTCCACAGTCCCCGATCACTTCCCTCCCAGCCAGGGTTTTGGGCTCTGAGGGCAGATTTATAGCTGAATTGGGGAACAAAAAGCTGCAATAAAGTTAAAGGCTCCCACTATTAGGATGAAATGTGTTTGCCCATGATCTCCGCGGCGATCCATTTGATAGTGAAAGTGGATCGTACAGATGAGACCTTCCCAAGGAGCATAATCCTTGGGAAAAAAAAAAAAATTAGTCCACCTCCGAGCCTCCCGCTGGCTGCGCTGCCTCTTTGGTACCTTGCAGACTTCAACAGAGTCCTGGACGGGTGCCCATTGATGTCATGGAAACACTCAAATTACGGGAGAATGATTCATGTCTGTGCTGTTCTCTCATCCTCCCCCACACAAACAGGAGTAGATTTTTAACCCTGACAACTTGTAATTTGCAGTGGGTTTATTTTTGTATCTGGATAAATATTTTTTAACAAGCAAAATTAAGATTAAGCAGTCTGTATCTGATATGATAGTAAAGAATGCTGGGCCCATGGAGCCAAGAGTACTTTGGGGACTCTCTATTGCGTGAATTCCTATTTTCCTCCTCCTGTCTTTGGCCTCCTCCCCTCCCTTCCTAACCCAATGCTCTTCTTTTCTGTCCTTTCTGTCTTCCTTTTCCATACCTGATTTCTCTCATATTCTTCTGTTCTGTGTCTGCTCTTCCTATTTCATTATCCCACGAGAAGGATTGGCCCGGCTTGTGTATCTATAGCAAGACAAATGCTGGTAGGAAAATCATTCTCTCCAGTTATGTGTGGTAGAGATGAGTTCTGGAAATCGTAGCAGGTGGTAGCATCCTGTAGAAAAAAAACAATGGAACCAAAATAGGCACTTTATCTTATACCCATATCTTAGAATCCAATATTTGGGAATTGCCAAATGAGGACATTAGATTTTCATATTCCTACAAGGTCAAAGCACGTATTTTCAGCTTTTCTTTCTGCCTTCCTGTCTGTCTTCCCATGAAGTGGTTAACCAGGACTGGTGTCCAAATCAAATATGTCATGAAATACTTGAAGGTTTCTTGTGTGTAAGAGCTTAGAGGAGGGCATGTGTCTTTTGATATTGCTCATGAAGGTCACACCCTTTCTGATAGTGTTAGGGAAGAGGAGTAGTTAGAGGTTAGGGTAGCTTCCGTGACGTACGACCTCTGTGTGACCACATGTACAGTGGGCACAGGTAATTGATCCGCCCTCCACTCCATGTCGCAGTACCAACATTCTGTGTAATGGGGTCTCATTTCCCTGGAGTTAAGGCTGACATGGTCATTGATTTTCTAGTTCACGCTGGACACTATGGAAGAAGTATAGTTTTCCTAAGTGTGAGTTTTGTTAAAATCAGGAGAAAAGCTAATACGGGGGGGGGGGGTGTGGGCTTAAGATTCCAAATTTGTTCTCTTTGAAAATAATCCTCCATTGGATGTTTTAATATATTGACACAGACACAGGACACACTTTACACCAGAGCTAAGGCTCCCGAAGACACATTCTGTGTGTGCTGTCAGGGAGTCTTATTCTGATAACATTGCCATTGAACCCAAAGAGAAAATGGCTGCTGTTCCTGTCCGCATTCTCGTTGAGTGGAGAAGGGAAAATCTGGGGGTTGTAAACTTTAACAGGATGTTGGCTCAGCACCTCAAAATAGAAGCTTTGAATTTCCCTTTGGGACAGGAGAAGAGTGTACTGCTGTCTGTAGAGCACAGTGCACCTCAAAACGCTTTTCTTGAGAGATGCGCCCTTCCGTCTTGGGTGGAGTGAGGTCCTGGACACTGCCTTGCCCCACTAGCTCCTTGTCATTTGGTATGGTTGGTTTTCTAGAGCAGCCCTTTGAACACCACCAACTGAATTCAATAATACCTCTTGTAATGCAATTTCTATTGAAGTCTACACAGAGAAAGCACGCATCCTTGGGTTCTTCTGCATGTGTAGTTCAGTGACAGTAGAGATGCTCTACCTGTCCTGAGCAGGTAGATACATGTGGAGATACATGTGGAGTATGGATTTGGGACAAAACATTCAAAAGCCTGATCCTAGGACCCGCTGAGTCTCCTGGTAGAGTCTGAACTTGGATTCAGAATAGGTGATTTTCCAAGCCCCCTTTCTCATGTGTTCTCTCCATCATTGTGTTGATCAGGATGGGATCACTCCTGCGAAAGAGTTTTTAAAAGGGAGGAGAGAGAGATGGGGGGGGGGGGCTTAGAATTTTGAACAGTTTCTTTGCTAGATTCACCATCTGGAGAGCCCGTGATTGATTAGCTTTGGCCTCCCCATTAAGTGTCAATATAATCAATGGGAATTACCAGACTAGGGTCATTACATAGATCATTTGCCTGCTGTGTAAATAAAAATGAAATTGTTCAAATTTTGTGAGGGAGAAAGAAAGTGAAAATAAGGAATGCCAGTTTGTTTGTTAGAGAAAGTGGAGGCCACTGGAATGACAGTTTTTGGAAGTGTGGAGCAGTTTGGCTAAGAATAGGAATGAAGGATATTTTTTTCCAGTTTCTTGTCGCTGGAGTGAGAAAGTGCTGTTCCCTCTCTTGCTTGCATACATTGCCAGTAGTGCCTCCTTCACGTATGTAAACATCGGGGACGGAAAGTGGATATCTGTTACCTGCAGGGGAGGTTTTCTTTAAAGGAAGAAGCCCGATTTTTACTGTTTTATTGTTTCTCTTGGCAGGTAAAACCGAAAGGGGCTCATACTCATCTTATGGGAGAGAAAGCGTGCAGGGTTGTCACCAGGTAAGTGCCCCTCTGGGCTGGGGAAGAGCTGAGAGCTAACCTGGGCAGTGACAGCGCTGTGCAGCTATGATGGTTGATTGTGTTTTCAATGGTGATGCTAAGGTGCCCGGAGGGTGGAGAGCCTCCCGATGACTGTCTTTACACAACGGAGCGACTCAGGGCTTAGAACTAACAAACATCTTATTTTTAGAGCTCAGCAGACTCAAAACTCCATCCGCTGGCTTGCTTTTCATCAGCCGCTACCCCAGGTCTTGTTTGCAAACCAGCAATGTCCACGAAAGTGGGTCCATCGAAAGAGTTTATTTGCAATTAAGAACTTAACAGTTTCTCGCCCCAGAAATGTTCAGTGTGTCAGATCCAGGGTTCGGGTGATGTTGCTCGAAATTATAGTTTTCTTAGGGATTATATGATGTTGTGTGAAAACAGGGTAGGATTGAGAGATAAAAATGTCTGTGAAAATATGATTTGCTGTCCCTTTTTGTTTCTGCATTGTTTTTGGCCAGAAGTCAAGGCCAGCAGGCTCACAGCTAAGCCGTCGCAAGGGAAGCATGCATGAGTCAGAAAAAGAAGAGTACTTTAGTTAAATAATAAAATGCCAGGGTAACACAAAGGTATAGCGTGCGTGCGTGCGTGTGTGTGCAAGTGCACATGCTCACGCACCCATATGTGTATTTGTGCCCCTCTGCATTAGTGTACTTTCAACTCTCTAGAGAGCCTATTTCTGAGAATACTATCTATAGGCAGAAGTGGAAGCTTTTCTCTTGACAATCCCATTTCATAGTTTTTTTTTCTTTTTGAATTTTAATCTTATTACCAATCATGATGAAAATACATATTTTAATCTGTAGTTTTAAAGAACAGAACTGCTTTCCAAAGCTCTCACTGAAATTTAATAATGCCCTCTAATACCCAGAGACTTGTACCATTCTGTTCTTCACCGGGAGAAAAAGCAGGCGCTCGTTTGTTTCTGGGCAGAAAAGGGCTCCTTCGGCTTCTGAGCCTCACACTCTCCTAGTTTCTTCAATGATAAAGAAAACAGATACACTTGGGTTTTTTTTTTTTTAAACAACCTGTTTATTTATCCCTAAGAAATGTAAGCCCACATGTGCTTCCTTAATGTAGCTGGGCACTGAAGAAGCTATCCTTTCCGGCCAGACTCGTCTATCAGGAAGGTAGAGTTCTGGGGGATTGGTTCTGGAGGGTTTTTTCTCCCCTCCCTGCTGTATACATTTGCATTTTAAAAGTTGACTCCTCTGGCCCAGTTGCCAATTCAGTCAGACTCGGCATCTAAAAGATTCTCCCAGCAATGAGCTGCTCAGCGCTTGGTTGAGAACCCTTGCAGGAGGGTAGCCCATGGCAGTTTGGGTGGAAAGAATCCTGCAGGAAAGAAATTTACAGCATTCCCGTGCAGCGGAAACATCTTTGGAATGTGAGTGCACATGTTTGGGGCAGATAGCCTGGGCCAGCAGCCTCATAGAGCCGGGGCTCTCGTGAAGAGCTCACAATTTCTGCAGAAAAGCCGGTTCCTGTGGGTCTGATTTCTGAGGGTCATGGCAGAGGTCGCCAGTGTTTTGGGGAGAAGAAAGTTCACAACATCCTTCCTTTTTGCGGATGGTCATGGCATAGGTCTCTATTTTTCGCTGGTCGTTGAGAAGGATAGGCTTCCTAGTCCCTGCATCCTTTCTTACTAATAGGAATTGGCATGACTCCGCACAGACATAGATTTCCTCTGCTGAGTAAGCCCGAGGCCCCTGAACTTGGGAAAGCGTCATCCAGACCGTGGGAGTCAGTGTGTGTGTGCAGTGCGAAGTCCCTTCTCCCTCCGTTTTTTGGGAATACTTCCCTCGGGTGAAACTGAAATTAATTTTTTTTTTCCAAACATAAGGTGAGAAGTGGAGAGGGACATGGGGGTAGCTGAGGTGATTGCCTTGAGTGTGTGAGAACTGACATTTTGGGACCTCGACTCGTTCCTAGGAAAATTCTTTTGTATGTTGGGGATGTTGCTGCTCTTGCTTTTCTTGAGAGACCTTCAGAGTCTAGCTGGGAGTGTGGACTGCCTCCACTTTTAGTTCTGCTTCATGTGCAAGAACTGGCTGTGTGCTCAGCTTGGTCTCAGCAGTGTCCACCTCTAAACAGTGGGAGGCTTAAGGTTAGCAAAAGGGAAGTGTGGAGAATTCCCAGCGTGGGGAAGCAGGGCCTGGAGACGAGAATGTGTCCACAGTCTGGATTTCGGTTGTCTGTGGAATTTGAGACGAGAGCAGACCAGTTTGTCTCTCAGTGAGTCGGTTCCTCTTGAGCCGCATTGTTCTTTGAACCCTTGTCTACTACTTGAGCTAAAACAAACCCCCCCAAAGAAAGGCAGATTCCCTGTGTCTGGGGCTTGGAGTCTAAATAGCAGAGCACAGCTGAAATGATTCCCCACTGTGTAACAAGGTGAGTGTCTCTCTCTCGGGGAGGGGTGCTTTTGTTTTCTCCTGTTCGCTAGTTAGTGAGATGCTGGACAGAAAGCCTTTAGAGGGGGTGGCCCCAGGAGCTGCAAAGCCGCCTTTTCTTATGATAACAATGCAGCCTGTGAACCCATAGGGATGAGCAGTGTTCCGTGGGAGCATGCTTATTCCAGTTCCAGTGGCTTCTTGCTCATTCTGCACTTACGGTGCTGGTAGCAACAGGTAGTGAACCGCTGTCCTGGAGCATTTACTTATTATCGTGAGCTGTATCGGGTTACAAAAGGACATCACTGTGCTATATCAGCATTCACTGTGTGTAGGTGCATGTTTGTGTGCTTGCACGCGTGCATGCACATATAAGCAATGGATGTGTTTCTCTTAAGGATTTAATGTTAATGGATATAGACATGGTTTTCTAAAAGTGAATGTTTTAGCAGGAAAATAGAAAGCCATCAGGTTCTTTATTATTAGTTAATTTGGATTCATTAAAAATGAGCAATATAAATAAGTGCATCAATATACTTCCACGTGAAGTTATCAGAAATATACATAACTGACTTTTTGCAACTTTGGAAATCGCGTAGACAAAAGTGGCTTTTCAAGACTCTCTCACAAAATACCGAGAAGCTAATTTACATCAAATTGGTGTACGGAAATCACACCCCAGTTTTAAATTTTTTCTTGCCAACTCACAACCTCATATTACTTTTACTGGCAGAGAAAATAAAATTTATAATGGAAAGTTTGACAGCAACACAAATGAGTGAAAAATCAACTTTTTCGCAAGTTAGCCCAACCCTAATTCTGTAAGAGCCAACATAGAATTCCTAGTGGATCACGCTGCAATAACAGAAAGAAGCAGGGACGGGGCGGGAGGGAGGTGTGTGACTTGCCTTTGGGGTCTTTTTTTCTTGAGCTGAACAGGATCAATTTGCAGACTTTAAACTTTTGTCAAATCCTATGCGAGACGAGGGCAGCAAAATTGATGATCTTGAGTGTGTACATTTTCACCCTGAATAGAAGTTTGACAATGGTTATTCTGAGGTGTGTGTGTGTGTGTGTGTGTGTGTGTGTGTGTGTGTGTGTATAGGGGGGAGTTGATAGCTGGGAAGCTGAGCGCTACATCCAACCCAGTGCGTGTTTCAGGAGCTGGCCTGAACTGCCTTTCTTGCTCCCCAGGTGACTGACCCTTTCAGAGAGCGCTCTGCCAAGTTATGTCCCCTTGTACTGATAGGTTTTCAAAATCTGTCATTCCTACCGACCTTGATAAAGCTTTTTGACTGCTTGCCTTAATTAGATTATTCAAGGCATGGATAATCTATATTATCTGTATATTACATTTGACCTCCATTTCAAAGACACCAAAGATGAGCGATATGTTGAAATCTCTCTTGGGCTGCACTGACTAGCCAAGTCCCTACCTCGCTTTCTCTAGCCAAGTCGTTGAGTCCCATGTAGCAGCTGCTGACGTAGGACTGCACGGATGATGTCGGGTGTGTAGATATTAGAGCTGATAGAATGACTTAGAACTGTGTTTAATTAAGCCGGCAGACTGTTGTTAACTTTCCGAAGCTTTAAAGCCATCTAGGAAAGAAGTCATTTCTTTGTGTAGCTGTAGTTCCCTAAAACTAGACATGTCATTGACTTGGAGATGAATTATAGATTTAAGAATGGGGGTGTAAAAAATATTACAGCTAATGTAATTCTAAAGCTTTGGTTCTTTTTAAAGCTTTTAAAAAATCCCCCCCCCAAAGTAAAAATAGAAAAAAAAATAGACCTAAGTTAAAAAGACACAGATCTCTTTTAGTTTGCCATGAGAATGACTACTTAGACTCCGTGGAGCCGAAGCCCACTTTGCTTTCTACTGGCGTTTGATGTTTGAATGCTTGTACTTGGTTCAGCCTTGATCCTCTGTGCTGTTCCTGAGCGTGGCTTCTATGTCCGACACCACCCCAGCCCTCTGCTTTTCCCTTGTGGCATTTCTGATCGTTTCTCATTATTATTTTCATCGGACATTGGCTGCCTCAAGGACCCCAGAAACTCCTTGAGAGCCAAGGCCGAGCCTGCTTTAGCCTGCGTTGGGTATCCTGTGCCTGACAGGTTCAAAACAGGAAGACCTTCCTTTTGTTCTCTTGGCATTGCTGCTGGCAAACATCGGAGGGAATGGAGTTTGGACAGTGATGTTTGTGAACGGAGTTGTGGCATCTTTTTCTGTGCCTGTGGTAGTTAGAAAATGACATTCATGGGAAGCCTTTCCTTCTAACCTGAAATGTTCTCACAGCTTCCTTCTCTGGAGAGACACTGCACTGGTCTCTGAGCTGATGGTCTACCTGGCCTTCACCGACTATGTTGACTGTTTGTTTGTTTGTTTTCTGACATTTTTCTACATGTGTAGCTGTCAGGAAGGTGATCGTAAATGTTCTGTGTTTCTGGTGGGGATGCTATGGGAACCAAAGCTCAATGTGCTGATCTGAACCTGTGGCTCTGTTTGAGTGAACCGTGGGGCAGGGTGTTTGCAGCAGGGGTGGCCTTAGACATCTCAGCCTCTGAGTTTGGTCATGACTGTCATGGAGCAGTGCTTGGCAGGATGATGCCTATCCTTTTGGGGAATTCTAATAAGTATAACCCGCTTCGAAAAGACACCTAACACACTCACCAAAGCAGACAACGAATCTTTCATCATACTGATCAAAATGGATTATTGATCTTCTAGGGATGTGTTGGGAACTGAGGAGAGAGAGAAAGGGAATCCCTTTATCCCTACCGACTTTTTCCTGTTTGTATGTTAAAAGAGACCAAGGAGTTGTGTTCGCTTTCATAGTCTTCCATGTATGCCTCATGCATATATGTGTGCATGTATGTATGTATGTATGTATGTATGTATGTATGTATCTACCATCTACCTATCTGTCATTACTGTCTGTCCATCTATCATCCATCCTTATATCTGTGCTTGCCTAGTCAAGTTTGTGTCAAACTCCCAGGCTCAGTTGATCTCCACAGCATCCTGAGTAGATAGGACCTATAGACATGTCTTGTTTTTATTTTGTATCTCACCTAGGGAACATTTTTAAGAACCCAGAAAATTTGAAAAAATAGTAGGATGAACTGACATGTATCTTTCACCTAGAGCTGCTAATATTTGTTATAATTTTGTATATATAGTACCTATAATAGCCTATCTTCTTAAAAATTATTTTTAAATGACAGAGCTAAGATTTCTACCCTAGATTTTCAAGATACAGTTCTTAAAAATAGGACACATGCATGTCTTAACTAAAATACCGTTATACCTACTGAAGAATTTATCAGTAATTTCTTCTTCTGGTTCACATTCATTGCTTCAGTTGTTTCCATTTTAAAATGTTCCCATTTTAAAAACTATTGCATTGATGTATGGCATTTAGTTTTTGTACCTCTTCATCATCTCTTTCAGATTATAGCAATCACTCTTTTTGTTTGCTTGGCTAGTGGTCGCCTCAAAGAGACCAGTGTGATTGCCTTTACAGTGTCCCCTTTTCTAGACATGTGACGTTGCTTAATCTGTTCACCGTGTGCTTGTCTCTTCTCTGAGAAGCAGGTCTAAGTGCTTTCTGAGATTCAGGCTGGGCGTTTCTGGGTAGATGATCTCGGGGATGACATAGAGTGTGCCCTCGTCATCCCACCAGGACACTGGACTAATGGCAATGCTCATTGGAGCATCTGGATAACCCGACACTCCCTAGACCACTCTGTTGTAAAGCTTTCCTGCCTTCCAAACGGTGACCCTTTGGAGTAGATAATTATACCTTTTCTCCACAAGCCATTCGCTGGGTCGTTTTAGCGTGTGCTGACAGAACCTATGTGAATCGCTGGATTGCCAGTGGACTTATTTTAATTAATTAATTGGCCTTTGATGTGTGTATTTGCATTGTGTGTCTTTGCCAGTGCTCTCACGTGTGGCTACCTGTGTGGAGGCCAGAGGTCAACTCTGGTACCTTTCTCTATCTCCCTCTATGTTTTGGAGACAGGGTCTCCCGCTGTTTCTGTTAGGCTAGCTGGCTAGATTTGCCTGTTTCCACATCCCGCATCACTAGGGTTACCAGTGCGCCCTGCCACGCACTGTTTTGTGTGTGTGTGGCGGGGGTGAGGGATCTAAACTCCGGTTCTCATGCTTGTGGAGCCCTTTACCTATTGAACGGTCACCCCAGCCCTCAAACTGATGACTTGTCATCAACAACAACAATAGCAACCTAACGTTCGCCTGTGCAGCTGACAGCCCTCCCTAGGGAAGAGCTTTCTTTCATCCCCCTCCTTTTTTTTTTTTTTAAATGCCACAATTTTTGGTGTCCCATGAGGATAATATTAGGTGTAATGTCAGCAGTCCCTGATTTTACTATGCCCCTTGCCTGTGGGCTACGAGCTACGGGGAAGCATTTTCCCAATCTCCTATAGTCTAGTGATAAGAGATGTAGTCAGGGCCCAAGAAGCTGATCAGAAAAGTCCTGATTGCAGGAGGTAGAAATAGCCAGTGACATATATCTTTGCAAGGGGAACACTAGTATTTAGTTAAATTTTTTTTTTTTAAATAAATCTGTTGTTTTGTTAGCTGTTAGATCAGCCTTGCAATAAGCCCTGCCATTTCTTCAAAGTCTCGTCATGTTTTTCTGTACTGTGTTATTGCTGCTAAACCACTCCGAACTGGCTGCTAGCCGCTGACCCGCTCACTCTCGTGGGTTGCTGCCCCTACCCTACGCTCTGTTCTGTGAGGAATCAGCAAGATACTGTAAATAATCCCCTCTCCGATCCATCCAGATGTGGTTGACGAATTAAACCAAAATGTGTACGATTCTGAAAGGGAGTTTGGGCCACTCTAGGAAGGCTGGGAACTAGTGTTAGATGCCAATATAAACCTCTAGAGTGACTGTTAATTACTCCCATTCAATGGTTCTAAGAAATAGAACCCAAATACGTGGAGCAGGTAGATTCCACGTCACTCTGAGTCAAGCGTCAGATGCGTTTCTAACTCTGGCACGTCTGGTTTCAGAGACAGAACCCCCTTTCCCTGCTACCCCAGACTGTGCCTGGGGTTTTAAGTCCCGAGGTTTGCATTAGGTCTTATCTAGGAAAAATATGCTCTGTGGGTTTCATGGTCCTGAAGAAGTATGGACCATCGCTGTGTTCATGACAGAATGTCTTCTCTCAGATCTGTTCAGATTGGCAGTGAGGACTAGGCCGTGTCCTGCCATCCCAACTGCCCTGCACTGAGAAAAACATATTGTGTGAATAATCTATTTAGTAACATCCTCAGTCTTAGCGCGTGCAGCTTCCTCAAAATCAGCGAGGATTTCCTGTGAGAAGGCTGGGTGGAATATGCCAGTTCACATTTTAGCAGTGGCACAGACACTTCCTTTAAAACATACAGATCCTCTGTTGGCCTTGGTTGTCACATGGTGCTGGCAGAACAAGGTTTGCCATGACGCATTTGGATTCATAACAGATCAGGATATTGTCCCCCAAACACCAGACCAGTGTAAGGTAAAATCCCCAAACAATAGCTTTAATGGTCTCTAGAATGTGACCCAGTCATTTCCTGACCATGCCATTTAACCCATTTGTGCAGTATACTCAATAACAGGACATGGGCTAAGAATATAGGGTCATCTTGCACAGTTCAGGAAGAGTATATACAAAGCCATCAAATGTGTTTTGAGATGATATATGACTACCAAAGTTAGACATAGTATCCAGATTATAAATTCATGAAAATTTAGGATTAATTTCATTTCTCTTATGAAGAGTATTGGGAGGTTCTAATAATTATTAAAAATTCAGATTCTAATTGTTCCTTTTGTATTTCTATTATGTATAGAGAAAGGAAAATCGCCCAGTATTAAAATATTGACATAATTCTACAGTGTGCCCAAGAAAGTTCTGCGCTGACATATATCGTTGTATCTTGTAGAAATGAGAATGGCCCTCAAGTTTTTTGTGTTTTATTTATTTATTTTAATAAATACGATTCAGAATCAGGATAACCTTCAAAAGTGATGTTCTCGTGTCTAAACTCGGGTGCAACATCATTCTATAATCAAGGAAATGTTTACTTAAACTCCTTAAAGTGAACCTCAAGACTACAGTGTCCATAATACCAGAAGATGCAAATTAACTCCCTCACCCCCCCAAAAAAAAATCCTTTAGAAAGTTATCAAGTTTGCTGCTGGGCCTCATTGCAGTTACCTGCCTAGACTTGACACGCTTCTTCATTTGGGCAGTTTTTATTCATTTTTCACGTGTGTGTGGATTTGGTTCTGTGGACTCATGCACCAAAGGATTATCTGCTGGAAGTAGATCATAGTAGAGCAGCACCCCAGTGGAAAGGCTGCTCGCCTTGGTTTACTGCCACCTTGCTGTTATGCAAATACTGCTTTTTTCAGAGCACGGCACTGATTGTGTCAGACTGTCTTTGTATTTAGTAAAGGGAGAAGTCACATTTTGAAGGGATTGAGACTTGAAAATGGCGTTTCATCAGATCTCCTTGAATGGGATCAGTCATGGCATCTAGTGACCGTCCCCCCAATCCCCTCATTTCTACTGCCCACCTCAATTCAGAAGACCTCTTTTAGTGAAAGGATTTTTGTGACTTGAGTAAAACATATCCTCTTATTTCCAGCCCACCCTAAAGCCATGCTTATGTGGGACAACAGAGAGTCAATGTGACCGCATAACAGGAGTAACGGCGTGGATGTTTTTCCCGCAGTGACCCTCCCCAGAGTGCTGTATGCGGGGGGTCTCTGTATGTTGAGGTTTGACTGTGCATGCATGCAAAATAATCCAGGCTTATTTGTACCACCATAACGAACAGCAGGCCACTGAATCTTTTCAGTTTTATTGGTATTATATACAGTAAGTTATTAAATTTCATCTCTGTAATACACCTGCAGTGAAAGAAGCAGACATTGCTTCACTTAAAGAACACGTTGTGTGTGGCATGATGCCCATCCCTATCACACACCCCCAGCAGCTGCTTACAGACTGGAAGATCCATTGTATATATTCCCTCGAGTCCACCTCTAATAATCGAGACACATCTGCCGTAGCAGTATTATAGGCATATGTAGTTTTATTGAAAACTATACCTGTAAAAAATTAAATAACTCCTACCTCAATTAAATTGGCAAGCTACCTTTTGTAAAGATCATATTGCAGATCCCCAGAGACCCAGGGAGTTCATTTTCTACTTATATTACAAATCACCAAGTATGTTATTTTTCTTCAGCTGAGGAGCTGGTATTTCTCAGGCTTTGATGATAAGATACTTGATATCTTCTCAATTTTGTTTAACTTTCCCACTCATCTCAACATATAAAACAAGAATCAGAAGTAAAGAATATGAAGAAAATATAGAGATTTTCCTGCCACGAACACAGGATGAACAAAGGCACAAGGAAAGGCTGCCATGTCCCTCTTTAGGTGGGCATTTGAGTTACCAGCCAGGAGCCCACTCATCATTCATCTTAGGGATTCCTTGAGACTGCTTGCAGCAGTAATTCTCACTCAACCTTCCTATGCTGTTGTGATCACCCTTTTTTATGTGCATTTGGGCATTTATGTGTTTTGCCTGCATGTATGTCTGTGTTGGGTCCCATGGAAGAGCAGTCAGTGCTCTTACCCGTGAACCAACTCTCCAACCCTGCTGTGACCTTTAGTACAGTTCCTTATGTTGCCATGACCCCCCCACCGTAAAGTTGTTTTCGTTGCTACTTCATAACTGTAATTTTGCTACTGTTATGAATTGTAACACAGATATCTGTGTTTCCCGCTGGTCTTAGGTGACCCCTGTGAAAGGGTCATTTGGTCAATAAGGGGGCAGCAAGCCACTGGTTGAAAACCACTGGTCTACAAGCTGCTTAGAGATCTGTGAGATCTTCACAAAATAGCAAGACATAATCTGATGATCAAATGAGTTAGGTGGTCAGCCAAGCATATGCAGGAGATTCCTATTGAACTACATTTTTGCCATCTGTGAGATCATCACAGAAAAGGCAGGATGTTATCTGGCAGTCAGATGTGTTGGTTGGCCATACCAAGCCTATGCATGTGGATTAAATGTCTTGCATTAACATTTTGTGTGTGTGTGTATGTGTGTGTAAAATGATAACGAATGTCTACAATTTAATTTTTGTACAAAGGAGGAACACTTAGTGACACTTTTTTTTGGCTGCTTGGCTGCTGGTTGGTTCTTCATGGCCCACTGAATGACCACCACACCAATGCAGGGACAGTACTAATTGGACTCGGTGGGTAAAAAAATAAATCTTAAAAAAAAAAGGAGATGGTGTTGGGGTAGCGGTTTGATTCAAGGGCCTAAGGAGTGAGAGAGGAGGGCTGAGGGCTGCATATGACAAAGACACACTGTATCCGGATATAACAGTTTCAAAAAATGAACAAAAAAACAGATTATCTGCAGCAGTGTGATTAGCAATCAGTATGGTTGTTATTAGAGGGTAGAGGCTAGGCTTTGCTTCCTTTGTATATGCTTGAGTAAACTTCCAGTTTTGGATACTTCCTTCTGAATATTTAAGGTTTGAGTGTTTGTGTGTCCAAGGCCGGACCCATCGTCCAGTCACTTACTGCAGTACTCTAATGTTTAGAGCTTAAATCATGTCTGTGTTGATTTGAACCTCTTTATAAGGTGAATGTAAAATGCATGCATATCACCAGAAAAGTAGATCATTCACTGAGGGTATTAAATTTGAATTCCATTGTTTCTCCTTGGAACTGATCCATCTGTATCCATTGGCTTAGTCACCTTCTACCTCCAACCCCACCCCCATCTGTGACCAGTTAGTCTCCCTTGTATGCAGAAGCCCTCAGTTTACAGATCAGGCCATTTCTGCTTCCAGGATCCGAGGGCCTCTGATGCTCCTTTGCACCCCACCTCCATCTCCACTGTTGCCTCCTTGTAGCTGGCCTCCCCTCTACTCAGCATGCCATTTCTCTGAACTTTCCAGTTGCTGCTGGCTTTGCTTGGCTTTCCTCTGTGGCCTCAGAGTCCCACCACTAGTGGCTGGGACAGGGTTTTGGTCACCCAGATACTTTCCCGCCTACTGGCCTAGTCCGTAAGCACCACTCACTGTCTAGTTCTGCGGCATCACACTGCTTTGTGCACTGTTAGATCTCCCTCTCTTTCCCAAGGCCCTTCATCCTCTAAGATAACTTTATCTCGCCTCCTGTTGTTCTCCTCTTATATCCCTTCAATCAGATACACTCAAATCCTTAGTTCAGATTTCCACCCAGCCATTGTTTTCTCGGACTCTTTGATGGTAGAGCCGTGGTAGAACGAGGCACCATGCTTCTGTGCCTAGTTTCCTATCAGCCAGAGGCCAGCCAACCCAGCTCTTACCACCGCTGTCTCAGTGCCTGACTGAGTGGATGGAAGAGCAAATGAATGCCTGAGCCAACAGCAGTACTGACTGCATGCAGGTGCATGCTCCATATTGAAATACTTTGGTTAGTTATATCATTAACCCTTTAAGGTAAGAACTGCCTGTGATTTCATTATTGATACAAGAACCAAGACTCAGAGAGCCTTTCACCATTAATAATAATCAGAGATAGAACTGTCAGTGCCCTAGATTAGCTGTCTACTCTATTACTTCTTAGATAGAGTTGGGAAAACTTTTCTAAGATGTCTTTCTTCTCCCAATTCTCCTCCTGCTCTTCTTTGTTTTCTTTCGTTTTGGTTTAGTTTTTTTTTTTGTTTTGTTTTGTTTTTTTGAGAAAGAGTTTCACTGTGTAGCCCTGACTATCCTAGTGTAGACCAGGCTGGCCTCAAACTCACAGAGGTCCACCTGCCTCTGCCTCTGCCTCTCGAGTGCTGGGATTAAAGGCGGGTGCCACCACTGCAGCTGGGGCCAAAGATGTCTTCCTTTAGAGGTTCCAGCTCTCCTTTTGCAGGCAGCATCCTTGAACACGTGTATCGTCCTGCCACTCTGCGACCTCTCTCTGCCAGTGATGAGACAGAGGATCCCTAAGAAATGTGTGAGGCTTAGCCATCTAGATAGCCAATGCAGGTCTCTAGACCAGGAAGAGCGCACAGCTTTCTAGTCTTTCTCATAGGCACAAATGGAAATAGCAGGGCCCATGTTCCCCATGCTGCCACCTCTCCATGGTTCTGACTCCGTGATGAATCTCCAGAAGCACTGAAGGGCGCCACAGTCCTCTTGAAAGTAGAAAAATTCTTGAGGCTGAAGGGAGACGCCCAGTACTAGCTGCATCTTGTCTCCCAGGCTTTGCGCTTTCTGCTTTTCCTTGTTGATAGGAGATGAGGAGACCAGAGAAGGGAGGGGTGAGTTGCAGAGACCATGATTTGCCTCTTCACGTTCCTTCTCTATGTTTGGGATCTTGAAGTGAGGCATGAAGAAGCTAACGAAGATGACAAATCTAGCCTCGGTTCTTTTTTTTCCCTTTTTGTTTCAGTTTTAAAGTTCTTAAGCATAGAATACTAGTCAGAAGAGACGAAAATAGCTATAGCTAGTGGCCAGACCCACTTTTTAGCAAATAGAATACAAAGCCCAGACAAGTTAGATTTGCTTGACGATATTCAAGACATCTCACCAATATTGACCACATAAGACAGAATTTCAATGCATCGCGTGTGCTTCCTAGATGGGCGGGCTGTCTGTTGTCTAAGAGCAGAGGGCCATCTAGGCTAAGGAGTCATAACCAGTGGCAGCTGGAAATGCAGCCTGAAGAAATTCTTAGATGAGTGTTCCTTTGTTCGGCTACCACTGAATTGCTCTGTCACAGAGCCAGAGGGTGTCGTTTGCTTGTAAATACTGAGTTTTTGAAATGTCACTGTAACACTGGAAAAATGTTGTCTCAGAAGGTTGCCAAAGTGACAGAATCCCGACATTGTAAATACCAGCCAACACAAGTGCTCATAAATGACAGGAATAAAATATACTTGACTAAATCCATAATAATCGCTGATAACACTGTTTACCCCCAGTGACCAGGAACTGTGAACTTGGATAAAAAGTGCGTGTGTGCAGCTATCACTACTATGCCTGAGCCTCCAGCCATTCCAGAAAGGCTCCCTAAATATGTAAAAGCTTTATAATAACCACGAAGCAAATGTGCGAGATAGGTTGTCAGCAGCCCCGAGAAACTGGCTAGAGCCCTGGCTGTCTTCAGCACCCTAGGGGGCTGATAAGGCCTCCATTGTTCAGCTCAGAACCAAAATGTAAGCCAGGCCAGGCAGGCTTAGGAGACTGTTTTTAATCCATGTAATTCAGACACTGTCCCTCACAAGCTAGAGCCAGCTCTTTCCTGTGTCCTACACATGGCGTGAGGGAGGAGATAAAAATAGCGACAGGGTTCAGTGAAACCCTAAACTTGCCTTAGACTTGTAAGGACCAGCCAGACCTTCCTCCCGCCCGGTGACTTCCTTAATGACAGCTTCCTCCCTTCTGCAAGTGATGGCCTCCTTGCCCTTTCTGCTGCAGCATCACAGTGGCATTTGAGTATTAAGATTCTGAGAAGGCACATACCAGTTGGCAAGCTGGTACCTCCTTAGCTTCCGGGATGTGCCCGCTCTTGGTGTTCAAGTGGAGTACCCCTCAAAGTACCATCTCCTGAGAAATTCTCAAGAAATAGTGGCTCTGAAATGGCATGGGGTTCACCCCTCCCGGCTTTCAAATGGATGATCACAAGGCCAAGTCAGGGAAGTGACTGGAAGCTCCTCCTACCCCAAGGCACCTGTTGTTCCCCAGGCTGTTCAGGAAGAACTAGAGCTGCCTGAAGCAAGCCCCTCAACTTTTCTATAGGTACAGAAACCTTGTTTTGTGACATTTTCTTGTGTTCTTTAATTTTTCGTTAAGTATTGCTTTCCTAACTAGAATATGTACTGCTCAGTATTAGGAATAGCCTGGTAAGAATGGAAGTGTGCGTGCATGTGTGTGTGTGTGTGTGCGCGCACGCACACTTAGTAATATTTTAAAAAATTATTTCTTTTTATTTTATGTGCACTGGTATTTTGTCTGCGTGTATGTCTGTGTGAGGATGTCAGCTTTTGGAGTTACAGATAGTCGTGGGATTGCATGCAAGTATTACTAGGTCAAAATAAAATAACATTTGAGCAAAATATTGTGATAGTTATGCTTCTTGGCTATTTATGCTTAGGAAAGAGTCTGTAGGAGGCAGTGAGGTTTTGATCAAAAGGTGTCGTTTTTTATGTAGCGTTAGCTGGATGGATAGCAAGGATTTTAAGATGCTCTGGGTGACAAAGACTATGATGTTTTGCATCTTTCAGGGTCCATCGGTGGCTTTGAGTAGATGATCAGGGCTTAGGAGGAAACAGGAGTGTGTAAGCCCTTAGCAGCTCAGGTGATGGGCCCGTATCCTGGTAACAGGGTCATTCAGTCTTACCGCATTACCATGGGAATTCCCTGGATGGGAACCCAGCGTGCCTCTCCAGGTACCTGGCAGCCGAGAGGAGGCAAAGAAGGGGTTGGTTTGACTGATGGTTGTAGGTGCTGAGGTGGGGGCTGGCAGCCAGTCTCATGCTCTCTCCTGTCTCTGTTCTTGTGAGACTAAATAGCTTCTTAAATTTTCCTCAGAGAAAGGCTGGCTTTGTCCTGCAGTGGTATACTGGGTAGCCGTGGCCATGTGTCCTTTCTGAAGCCCAGGCAACATGCAGTGTTGGTCAGACCGTCTTTGCCCTCCATGGCTTTGGCCCTGTAGACATCCTTTTGTTTAGGCTCCCGAACTATAAGTGGACAGCCACATATTCAACTTTGTCTGCAGCTATCCCTTCCCCTGTTTTTCTTCCTGTTTCCTCTGCTTCCTTTCTTTGGCTTATTTAGAATCCACTGGGGAGAGCAGACAGGATATTCTGTCATCATTGTAAAAGTATGCAGGCTGGCCTTGAATTTGTGACCCTCCACCCCATCAGTGCTGGGTTGCAGGTGTGTATCCTCTTACCAAGTCAAATTTCCGGTGATCTTGGTATAAGTGAAAACTCACTACTGAAGAAAGCAAGTATGAGATCTTGAGATTTCACTTTTCTATGTGCAGCTCACTGGCCTTTTTCCCTCAGTCCAGTTTCCTGATCTCACTCCAAACCGAAGCACCCTCCTTGCAGTGTTTATAATTGGAAAGGCCAATCTTCAGCCCACTCAACCAGGAAGTAGCCCCAAAGTGCCCCCTGGTGGCAAGAATAGGGAATGTCAAGATGGAGGGTGTCTCGGGGAGGTGGCAGTGAGGCAGCCCTTGACTTTGGATCTGATTTTCTAGTAACATCTCTAGCTGTCTGTAGCTAATAAATCATCCCTCAGTGTCAATGTGGAGCAGCTCTGAATAGATGACTGTGTCACTTATAGTCCCGGTGTGGCTGCTTTTGCGGTGGCAGCTTTTCCCTTCTGTTTCTTCCCAACCGAGATTTGTTTCTAGCAATATTCCATTGGCTTTGGCTTTTCTAAGAGCACTAATGCACCGGGCAGAGACTGAGCCGGCCAGGAGAGAGGGCAGGGAGGGAGCCCGCCTAGGAGCCCGGGCGCTGGAAATGCACACATGCTGTCACCCCACATGTTGGTGTGAGCCCTGGGAAGGGGTGTGATTTCATGGCGTGCTGATTAGCCAACGCTTGTCACCTCTGTCACTGCTCATTGGACTACCAAGTGTGAGCACACCATCTGATTGACAGCTGTCCTTTGTCAGAGGCCATCTTTTCTCCTTTTCGGTTTGACTGAACACAGCAGACATCTGCAGAGCTCTCGAAGCTCTGACAGGAAAGCCCTGCCTGCCAGCCCACAAACTCAGAACAGAGTGTCAGACAGCCTCTGAAAGGATATTACCCCACCGACCGTTTTTCACTGGGGTACACTGGTAAAGTGAACCTCATTGAAGATGACTAGAGGTCTGTTTTGGTGGAGGAAGACAGACAGACATCCTGTATCAGGATGAGTCAGGGTCATTGTACAGTTTCTTAGTAGTGATTGGTCAGGGGTGTTTGTTGATGGAAATGAACTAAGTGAGGGAAAAATGGGTTAACCCCATATTGTATGGGGCATTGCACAGAATCTGTGTCCTGGGCTCCCGTCACCATGTTTGTCTAATGACAGATCCAGCGTGGGTAATAATAGTGATGCCTATCATGTGTGTGGTCGGGAAGGGAGCTGGTTTTGTTTGTGATTTGTTTATTTTTATTTTTGTTCCTTCTCAGACCCAACACTCCTTTGGGGAGAAGATTCTAGTACCTCTCTGAGTTTTCAGTCTGTGGATTTCACAGGATGTCTTACAAACTTGGAGTAACATAAACCTTCTCCTTAGGACACTGGCCTGCAAACCAGAGACAGCAAACATCAGGCTGGATTCTATGCTAGGGAAATAGGCAGAATCACTGTACAAATCTCAGCTCAGGAATTTGACTACTGAAATTTCTGCTTTGTCAGGGAAGCTTTGAATGAAGCAAATTCCTTCAAACATCTCCTAGCATTTGTTGAACATAGAGGAGCAGCTTGCTCTGGGGCAAATCACGTGTGCCTGTAGGTCGCAGAGATTTCCTTCACTGGAAAATGATTGAGTGCCATCTTAAGTATAACGGGAGGAAAATATTTTATTGCATTTAATATCAGGTACATTAATTTTGTTCTATTTCTGTTTTGCGTAGTCCTTGTTAGTTATTCACAATTTAACAAACCTTGTCATTGAACTTGAGCAAACACAGAGGATCTGGGAAGTTCTGAGTGACTTGTTTGGAGTGTGTACTCTCCAATATTACATAGATAGGATCTTGTTTGGGGCTAGTTGTGGAGAAAGATAAACTTGAAACTCCATGAGACAGGAAATATGTGTTTCCTAGGTTGTTGCATCTAGGTTTCTGTGTACTACTTGAGGATAGTGTTTAGATCCAATCAGCTCCTAGGGTAGGTTCAGGTGTGATTGACCTGACTTAAGGAGCACTTTATAAAGGCTCTCTTTCTGCACCCTCAAAGGCTTAGCTGCGTCATTCTTCTAGTTTGCTGTATGTTGCCATTATAAACACCATGACCCAGGGTCTGGAGCGATGGCTCAGTGGTTAAGAGCACCGGCTGCTCTTCCAGAGGTCCTGAGTTCAATTACCAGCAACCACATGGTGACTCACAACCATCTGTAATGAGATCTGGCGCACTCTTCTGGCATGCGGTCATACATGGAGGTGGAATGTTGAATACATAATAAATAAATCTTAAAAAAAAATTACCATGACCCAAAACGACTTGGGAAAAAAAGGGTTTATTTGGCTGACACTTGCCAATCACTATCCATCACTGTGTAGGGAGCAGGAGGGGAACCCGTGTGGGAGGAGAGCCGGGAATCATGAAGTAATGCTGCAGACGGGCCTGCTCTCCCGTGGCTTGCCTAGCCCACTTTCTTATACAATCCAGGACCTCCTCCCCGGTGAGTGGCACCAGCCACAGCAGGCTGGGCCTGAGTCTTCCATCAGTCATTAATAAGACATGCACACAGGCCAGTCTGATAGAGGGGAGTTCTCATTTCAGGTTCCCTCTTCTGAGGCCATACCAGTTTGTGTTAAGTGGACCAAAGCTTACCAGTACAGTGATTTATGGGATCCCTGTTAGCTCCAAGTACTGTGAGCATCTGTGTCATAGATAATGAGGACTAAGGTAACCTTTAACCATGAGTCACAGAATATCCTCCCAGAATACCACACAGGTGACAGAAATTCTACCTTTAAAAGAAACATAAATAAAAAAATGAGAGCTATGCATTTAATCTGTGATATTTTTCTTAATTTCTTGTAGTATAAATAATGTTTCTTTTTCTCAGTGTTTAATGGCTGTGGTCAGAGTAGAGAGAGACGGTTGGCTTAAGTAGGACATGTGATTCAGTAGCTAGCATTGCTCTTGGCAGATAGATTTGTCTGGAGTAATGGGAAAACCAGGTACTGAAGCCGTATGTGGTCATGTTCAGTAGATTCTGAAGGGTTGCTTTTGCCTTTCAGCACCTCAGAAATTTATGAGGTGCCAATTTAATTGGCAACTTTCCTTGTCTTGGTGATAAATAGGTAAGGACGATGCACCTTACATTTCATTGGCCCCTTGGGTTGATGAACTACAATTCTGACGCGAGTAAATAAGACGCTCTGTCGTTCTGAGAAAAGGCCAATGGAGCACAGACTGGGGTGGGGGTGGGGGCTCACTACAGCCATGCATGGCCCTTTCAATCTTGTTGAAAGATCCGAATTGTACCAGGAAGACAGTGCTCATACAGCTCACATCCCCAGAATGCTCACAGGAGGGAAAGAGGTGTGCTGATAAGTATGAGAGGAATGTTCTAGAACCTAGGCTGTGAGTTTCACTGCCAGGCTTGTATTGTTGCCTTAGAATTACTTGTTTTTCACTGAGTCAGAAATGTAAGCTATCTTTGTTTAAAAGCAGAGGTCTTTGCCACTTTCTGAACTGAAATCAGTCATTACTCGGTGTAGTCAGTGAGTCGCTTGATGTTTACCTTTTTTTTTTTTTAAAGAGTTTGTGAATACTTAGAGATCATCTTGCCCAACTCTTCATGTTTTGCATGAATAGCCAGGGGTGGACTAGTTAAGTCTGGGGTCCCCTGGGTTTACGTGTGCCCAGTTAGAACCCGTGTAGCCTGACGCTCGTTTTCGGCGTCTTTACCATTGCACTGCATGTGTAATGAGCTAGCGGTTCAGAGTAGCAGGTTCAGAGAAACAGGATGAGCATAAAGCACCTGGTCAGTGCTTCCTCCTTTCTGTCCGCGAACTGCACACTCGAAGCCCAGCACAAAGTCGGCTCCCTTTGCTCCGGGCTCCCGAGAGTGCTCCGTACCTTCCCCACCTTGCGCTGTCCAATTCCCCAGGAGGCAGACTTGGCCCTTAGGGTTTATCGTGGACTGCACTTCATGCTATAGTGGTAACATGAGGTCCTTTTCTTTTTGCTGGGTAAGTCTGTGAAGAATGGCAAGCAGTAAGCTCAGAGGTTGTGGATCCTGGCGCTAGCCAGCTTCCTGTCAACACTATCTGCCCACCTATGGTACAGAGGTTGAGTGATGTCTGAGCCCTTTCTCCAGATCCCAGCCTTGTCACTTTTACAGAGTGAGTTTTGAATTTACCGTTTTCTTGAAAACAAAACTGTAGACGCTTTAATGTGCACAGACTAAGACTCTATTACATGCTCACAGCATGAAAATCATTATTAAATATTGGTTAAAATATTTTGAAATTTGAGTAATTGTTTGTCAGCATATGGTTGGCCTGTGAGAGCCAATCCTCTGCTTTGGTCTCTTGCATACTGCATTTGAAATGTGTGCCACTACACCCCATTACAAATTTTCATTTTACACCTTTGTTTCGGTGCTGAGGTTTGAACCCAGAACCTCATGTGTACTATGGGCTTAAATCCTTTTCTGAGCAAAAAACACTTTTCAAAATTTGATAATCAGTAGTAGAGATTTCTGTGTGTTGCGTGTGAAAACAGAGGCCTTTGCGATGTTTGATAATGCCACAGTTCTCTCTTGCGTGCCCCACATTTGTATAAAGGTCAGGCAGAAAGCATGCACTGGCTGAGGAGATGCGCGTGGCCTTTCAGGTAGCCCTGTGCCCCACCACGCCAAGCTTGTGGCCAGGAAAAGTGACACATGCTTTCCAAGCCTCAGCCTTCTGTGTGTGCGATATGTTTGTTGGTATCAGCAGCTCTCTTGTATATGTAGAATTTTGCAAAGATTAAGCAGTTTAATCACCAGGGACATTTACCAGAGTGCCCGAAATAGTACGTTATCACCATCTTGAGTAATAATATCTTTTTCTTTAGGGGAGGTTTTATGTAAATTTTAAAAATATCATGAATGAAAGACACAGGCGTATGCTAAGTCGTGGAGTATATCCAATAAGCTTTGACTGTTATTATGAAACTAACAGCTAGAAGGCTAGCTGAAGCCTGCCATTGAGTTTATGTGGACAGCAGTGACCTATAACTGAATACTGTTACAAAACCTACAGATCAAGCATTTTTGCTGAAACTTCATTTTGGTCTAGCTCATAACGCTTTCAGCATTAATTTGTCTCTATACATTCAAGCTGAGAAAATGGGCTTTCTGGGTTTTTATTTTTTTGAAGTTTTCAAAGCCCAATTTCATATTAAAAGAAAATATGAAAAGAATATAGCATATTAAAAGAAAACATATTAAAAACAACACATTCCTTTTAATCCATTAAATGAAAGCAACACAGTCACATTACTATACGTTGTAAATAGTTAGTCTTCTTTTTTATAAGGTGGAGTAGAAGGAAGAAACAGAATAGCTTTCCTGGAGCTACTAAGTGGCTAGTGGTGGCCGGGATTGGGCATCCTGCCACAAAGTCCTGGTGAAAGTTTCATAAAATAATACCTATCCAGTGTAGTATGGGATTGCCCTTGGTTAAATCAATAGGAACACTACTGGCTCGTTTATATGAATATCCAGTGTCACATGGAAAATGAAATTTCTCCTTCAAAGGACATCATTGGGTACCACCCCCCTGGATAGTTTTAACAGGTGGTGCTTAAAGACCGTTCCTGGGGAACTATAATGGCCTGAACAGAGATTTGGGGGCCTTCCTAGCCTCTTTGACAACTTTATGGGACATGCTCACACCGCTATTTTTATCAGATAAATGTAAGCATAACCCTTTAACATATTCATGCCTATGCTTGACTTTATATTCTTCTGATAGTAACAGAACGAATGGTCATATCACATTATGAAGAAATAAGCCTATCACCTAGATGGAGGGTTTGAAAATAGCCGCTATGGATGCCTTGATTTTATAGCTGTACACTCTAAGGAAGAAAGGCTTTTAATAGGGTGTGTGTGTGTTTGTGTGTGTGTGTGTGTGTGTTTAAGAGAGAGAGAGAGAGAGAGAGAGAGAGAGAGAGAGAGAGAGAGAGAGAGAGAGGTGATGATGATGATCCTGTGTTCTTATTGAAGTGAGAGCTGACATTGAACTCTGTCACTTCCTTTATTTTTTTTCTTTTTTAATCTAAACTCAAATAATAGGGGCTTAACACACTTGCTTTTTACTCCTATATTGCCACCTTTTCTATCTTACCAAATGACCTTTGGGTCAGTCAAACTTGTGTGAGAAGTCACACCATTATGAAGAATGGATGAGAAAGTAGGATCACACGACTTTCCATTTCAGAGGTGTCTAACGCCTAGAGTTTGGCGCCAGGCCTAGACTCACTCTAGACTTCTTGCCAGTCACTCTAATAGAGCAAATGAGTCCTTGATAAAATCCTCAAACAAAAGCTAAGCATGAAATGGCCGTTTGAATGCCTGATTTTTATAGCATCTGTAAGAAACTTAGGTTAAGTGTTTTGACGGGGAAGTCTGCATGCTGTATTTGAGGTCAGAAAGCACAGTGAGGTTCTGGAGGGTGGCTTGTTCACCACCATCAAAGAGTGTGCACAAGAGGGTTAGTTGTGACACTTATGTCATGTGACAGGGGCAGGGTAGGGTAAAGTCTGGAATGCGGCATGAGATGTCATCATGAGAGAGGGGAGCAGTAATGGAAGAGCTTTTGGGAAAACTACAGTTGAGCCACGATATCTCCGCAACAGAAGCTTAGGCTAGAGATGGAAAGAAAGGAAAGCAATTGGCTTCGTGTGGTGCAAAGGAGTTGAGGGGGAAGTGAGTCTATGGATTTCAGTCTACTGACAGGAGTATCCCAGTACAGCCAACCCTTGCGGTGGTATGGCCATGCCTTTCCCCAAGCCCTCCAAAGAACCACAGTAACACTAAATCCTCTTTTCCCCTTAGTTTATAGGAAATACTATGTGTGGCTAAGGAGATGGCTCCATTGGTAAAATACGTGTCACCTGAGTTCAATTCTGTAAATACAGGTAAAGAGCAAGGCAGGACGATCTCTAGAGCTTGCTGGTACCTGACTTAGCCAAGTAGGTGAGTTCCAGGTTCAACAGGAGACCCTGTCCCGAAAAACAGGGGGGAGAATAATTGAGGAAGATACATGTGTTGACCTTTTACATTCACATACATATGAACACACATTCATGCACACATGAACTTATACGCACATGTTCACATACACACACTTTTTTAATTATTTATTTATTTATTAAAGATTTCTGTCTCTTCCCCACTGCTGCCACCCATTTCCCCCCCCCCAATCAAGTCCCCCTCCCTCGTCAGCCCAAAGAGCAATCAGGGTTCCCTGCCCTGTGGGAAGTCCAAGGACCACCCATCTCCATCCAGGTCTAGTAAGGTGAGCATCCAAACTGCCTAGGCTCCCCCAAAGCCAGTACGTGCAGTAGGATCAAAAACCCATTGCCATTGTTCTTGAGTTCTCAATAGTCCTATGGAATATATACATATTAGAGTACTACTCAGCAGTAAAAAACAAGGACTTCTTGAATTTTGTAGGCAAATGGATGGAAATAGAAAACACTATCCTGAGTGAGGTAAGCCAGACCCAAAAAGAGGAACATGGAATGTACTCACTCATATTTGGTTTCTAGCCATAAATAAAGGACATTGAGCCTATAATAATTCGTGATCTTAGAGAAGCTAAATAAGGAAAATTCAAAGAAAAACATATAGGCATCCTCCTGAATATTAACCTTGATCAAGCAATGAAAGGAGACAGAGACAGAGACCCACATTGGAGC
This sequence comes from Alexandromys fortis, assembly GCF_014885135.2. Lineage (NCBI taxonomy): Eukaryota > Metazoa > Chordata > Mammalia > Rodentia > Cricetidae > Alexandromys > Alexandromys fortis. Next base: position 1,706,257 of record NW_026068077.1, on the reverse strand, counting down.
ACCGGACTGAAATCTCAAGGCCCAAATCAGAAGCAGGAGAGAGAGCACGAGCAAGGAACTCAGGACCGCGAGGGGTGCACCCACACACAGAGACAGTGGGGATGTTCTATCGGGAACTCACGAAGGCCAGCTGGCCTGGGTCTGAAAAAGCCTGGGATAAAACCAGTCTCGCTGCACATACACACACTTTTTAAAATTTTGTGAAAATATTGAGTGCTTGAGATAAATGCCTTATAGATTAATTTGGAAAAATATTCTTTCATTGTAGTGTTTCACTTGAGAAAAATACCTTCCTAGACTGTGAAAACTGACTGTGTAAAATGTTTCTTTTGAGGCCAAATGGTGGTGGCACACCTTTCATCCCAGCACTTGGGAGGCAGAGAGAAATGGATCTCTGAGTTCGAGGCCAGCCTGGTCTACAGCATGAGTTCCAGGACAGCCAGGGCTGTTAAACAGAGAAACCCTGTTTTGGAAAACAAAACAAAACAGGAAGTTTCTTTTGAGCCTTAGTAAAGATTCACTTTTATGTTCTTGTTAATTTTATTCTTAGGTGTTTTATGTTATTTTTTTCTAAACAGAATTGTTTTCCATTTTGTTTTTAATTAGTGAGCTGATATAGAGGAAAATCATTATTTTTCGGTGTGGTGGTCTTGCAGATATTATTACTACATTGCCTTTCCAGCTTCGGGATTTTGTTTGCTTTTGCTGTCGTTTGTTCCTTTGAGACTATCTGGAGGAGCTAGGGAAGAAAGTCATGGGCAGATACTGATGCTACTGTCACACGTAGTATTTTTCCATGTTATTTTGATGTTGCCGTTTGAAGTCTTGTGACACATAACTAGAACAATGGAATGGACACCATGCTTCCCCTTTGCTGGCTTGAGCACTTCCGTCCAGTGATTCGTCATTGGCTTGTTTCCTGTCTGTCTGCTTCTTGTAGGTTAGGACAACTTCCCTAGAATCATCATTTCTCAGGATTAATTTGTGTGTTCAGACTAAATCTGTATCTTTCTGGAAAATGCCCATTTTGCAGCTTTATAATTATCTACACAAAATTATGCATATTGCTCACTTATAGTAACAATTCCTAGCCTATGTATAAGACTGATATAGATATATTTTGCATACTATTAATGCATTTTCTCTTTCTGAGTTTTTCCTTGTTTCATACTTGCCATAGTTTTATCTATTTTATTTGAACTTTTTAAATATTATTAATAATCTACATTTTAAGTTCTTTTTAAAATCCCATTAATTCTTCATATTTATCCTTAGTATATTATACCCTTTCCTTAGATTTTTATATTGCATGTTTAATTCATTTAGTTTTATTTTTACATATACTAATATATGTAATGTACACATTCTCTCTATTTAACAAAGCATATTTTTATCATTTTATATTGCTTTGGCAATACCCCCAAACCTTTCTTATTTACAGCTACCCTTGTTGTTAATCTCTGTATACTTTCACAATATTTATTTATTTGTTTGCTTGTTTATTTGTTTACACATATGTTTGCTTGGATGCATACATATAGAAGTTAGGAGAGAGCTTGCAAGTAGGACTTCTCTCCTTTCACCGTGTGGGTCCTGGCCATGAAATCTGGATTATCATCAGTCCTTGCCACAAGTGCCTTTTCCTGGTCAAGCCATGTTTCTTGCCCATCTATATACTTCTACATAGTATTTTCAAACTTCTGTATGGCCCAATTGTTATTAATAGACTTAATATTTTCAGTTGTGGTAAAACGTTTGTCACAGTAGTAGTACAGTATGTTTTTGTTTTAATACATTTGTTACTTTAGAGAACATTATCCATATGCAATTGAAAAGTGCATAGTCTATCTACTATGGTTGAAACATTGTCTTATTATCTGTCAGTTGGGTTTGAACTTCTGAGGAAAATCAATCATGAATTTATCAATCTACCATATGTCTGTATTTGTTCATTTGTTTTGAGACAAGGTATCAGTATGTAGCCTTTTTGACCTAGAATACACTCTATAGACCAGGCTGGCCTTGAACTCATAGAGAGCTGCCTGCCTCTGCTTCTCAAGTACCTATTGGTTAAATATATTCAAAGATATACAATAAACCATTAAAAGTTGTGAAAACAAAAGAAATTTGAAGAGTTTACTTTTTATCATCAGTGTAACATAATTTCATTTCTTTTGCCTTGAATTGACTCTCATCCTAAATGTTTTCAATTTTTTTCTTCCTGTAGTCTTTATCTTTCATATATTTCATACCTCTCATTTTCCATTTCTTATGCTTGTTTTTCATGATGGCTTTTTCTGCACAGCACTCACCTTTAGATTTGTATTACCCGGTCCAATGTGATCGGTGCTGTAACTTGAGGAACACAGACAAACCAAATGAGCATGTGATATAGACAGTCATTAAAACCTGTTGTATTTTTTTTAACCACATTTCCTTTGTTTCATATTTTGCTGACATAAAACTTTTCTTTTGTTTTAATGACATGGGAATGGCATACCTATTTCATTCCTTATGAAAATTATTCTCATGTTTAACTGACAAAATGAAAAAATATTCACTTTTACTAAATATTGAGTTAAATAGTTTCCTTATCATTCCTGAACAAGAACAGAATCTTAGCGCATTTATAGAGATTATTTAAACATCTAATTAATTAATTAATTCTCTCTCTTTTTCTCTGTCTCTGTCTCTCTCTCTCTCTCTCTCTGTGTGTGTGTGTGTGTGTATAGCAACTTGTTGTGTCCGTGCCTACATGGGCATGCTTGTTGTACCTGTAGATATGGAAGGACAACCGTGGGAGTCAGTTCTCCTTGTGTGTTCCGGGTACCAAACTCAGGTTGTCAGGGTTAAAGGCGGGCACCTCTAGTCCTGAGCCCTTGCTCCGTGTTCCTTGGCACACTGGAGTCACTAGTTTCTCTGCATCCCACTCTTTCCCTCTGGGGCAGAAATCAGTGTTCTTCATTCTACATATTAAAATTGTATGAATAATCACCGAATCCTGGATGCCACAGCAGTTTTCTTGCCCCATTCTGTAAATTTTGTGTACCAAGCACACCTGTTTTGGTGGAGGAATTTTTTTTTTGAACAGGGTTTCTCTGTAGCTTTGGAGCCTGTCGTGGAACTAGCTCTTGTAGACCAGGCTAGCCTCAATTTCACAGAGACCCACCTGCCTCTGCCTCCCGAGTGCTGGAATTAAAGGTGTGCACCACCACTGCCCAGTGAGGGAATAATTTTTATTTCTGAATTATGTACACTTATGTAATTCCTTCAGAAATGTGAGGGTATACACCTTTAAATTTCTGCTTCTCCCCCACCCCCTCCTAAATTGGCTTTTGTTGTGACCACCACTTTGAATGCTTTCCGGTTCCATGTAAAACTTGAGTGCTAAAGCCATAACCTCCTTTGCCTTCCCCTTCCCATCTTGCTTTTGTCCTGATTATTTGATTATTGCCTCCCCCCGTTCTGCTCCATGAATCCTTCCCGGCAGGGATGCGGACATGCCTGACTTTGAATTGTTTTTCCCGGTCATCTTCTAATGTTGCTCATGAGTCACTGCCCTCCTCCCTCCCCATAGTAGTGTTGCTCTATTTTATCTTTTAAGAACTTTCTGGTCTTCTAGAGGCTTTCTTTCTCATTTTCCAGCAATTTTGGGTATGTATATGTCTATGTTTTCTAAATTCTCACCCTAGCCACATGATACTGTAGCATACTGACTCTGGCCCTCTTGTGACAGGTGCCCAGGGAAGACATAGGAGAGGTTCCTGTATCCCTTCAGGTTCCTGTCTGAGCATGTGCACAGGAAGATGCCAAGGCTTAGAGAAGAGTTAATTCATCCATAAATGGTTGGGTTTCTGGTTCCCAATTTCCTGAGGAGGCAAACCTCTGCTTTAATAACCCTTTGCTGCCTCATTGTGAATATTTTAATCTCTCCTTCCAAACTCTTTCTTGCCTTCATAACTTCCTTTCCCTTTTGAGTCCTTGTATCAAAACCAAAGAAGGTGTGACTTTGTGCCTTCTGGCAGAAAGACTTTATGCTCTAAGTGTCCAGAGCAGAACTGGAGTAAATTTCTATGGAAACATCAGTAAGGCCAGCAGAGCTGGTCCCCCATACAGGATGAACTTAATGCTGTCTTTTGAGTTGTTAGGCATTACATTTTGAACCAGGCCAAGGACTGTCACAATGTTCAATTTGATGCAAAGGTCCTAAGAAAATGACCCTCCATTCATATATAACATATTGCAAAGCATTAAAAACTATTTGTAAGTACGGTTTGGCTGGCCATATATTTTTGCCCTTTTCCTTCTGTCTTGTGTTCATTATGTCCCTACTTTGCAACTGGCCTTCAGTAAACGTCCCGTCTGACTCCCACACCTTTGAGCCAGTCCTTTTTCTGAAAACGGGTAGACTTTATGGTCATCTGTGGGGATGCCTTTGTCTCGTGTGTGTACATGCATGTGCATTTGTGTGCATGTGTGTGGAGGCCAGAGATCAATTTCTGATTTCATTTCTCAGGAGTCGTCTACCGTATATTTTTGGAGACAAAGTCTTTCATTGACCTGGGACTCACTGTTCAGGCAAGCCTGGCTAACCAGCAAGTCCCCAGATTCATTTGCCTATACCTCCCCAGAGCTGGGATGTGTAAGCACACACCAGCACACCCCAGAGTTCTGGTTGGGTACTGGGGATGGAATGCAGACCCTTCTGCTTCTGCAGCAAGTACTTTACCTACACCCATTATCCCACTCTGTTTCTGTCAGGTAAAATGCTACTGATCCAGTGGCTGATTTTGCACTGGACACTTGATAGACAGCCCATGGAACCCATTTTCGGTTGGGTGGTTCCATTGCTTGTCCTCACCTAACTCTGGGATTGGGGAGTCCAGCATGTGCTTGTGTGGAGGAGTATGTCCTTGAGTCATGGGGCACCCTGTTTTTCAAGCCTCTTTTCCTCTGTAAAGGGTAGCTAGAATGAGACAGGAGCTAGGGGCGGAGGCAGCAGTCTCTCTTTGATCCATTGCAGGATGCACACGAGACCTTTGATGTTCTCTTTTTAATTGCAAGCTAAAAGCACACAGCTCTCTTCTCCCACAGATTGACAGGCTGATGTTTGAGCAGTAGCCAAATAACCCAGTTTAGTGAGCGGCTGAATTTTGACTTTCATAAACATTTAATGAATACATTTTTATTTATGTCAGTTAAAAAAAATCCAGCTGCTGATGTTTGTGCACCCCCACCCATTTTTTTTAAGCTAATGCTCCAAAATTAGAGTATTTCAGTATTCCTGGATTTCCTGGTGAGCACCTGTACAGGTGTGTAGTCAGTACAGACTGACAGGGACATGCTCTGCTCGCCCTGTGTGCCTGTAGGGCTTGTGTGCTCTCTTAGAAGGAGTCCACGTGCCATTTACTCTGTTCTTATCCTCAACCATTTCTGGCTTTGGCTTGTGAAGCAAGGGAGCATTATGGGACAGGGCAAAGGGGCTTTTTGCGGTGGGGCCCTAAATCAGAGGGGACTTCTCATTCCTTCCCTGACCATCTGTTTGACCTTTAGTCTAGGGTGTCTAAAGACTTCATCTTTATGCTAGTTTTAAAAATTCTGTTATGCAGAGAACGGAGCAGAATATAATTCTTGGGGGACCCCAAAGCCTTGAACCACACAGCCAGCGTTGAAAAATACTCTGAACTTTAATACCCTGCTTCGGCTGAAAATGCATAGAGCTGATTTTACAGATATGTTCGTCTCTGAATCTTTTGATAGTGGAAAATTTCAAATGTAACAGTAATTCAGAGTACTGTAATGTTAAAACCATGTCTCTACCCTTCAGTTTCAACAGAAACTGAAGCCTTTGCCCTGTCTGCCTTAGAACCACCTTAGCTGTTTGATGATCTCCAAGTGCTTTATTGTAGGTTGCATATCATTTTATATATAAACACAGCATCTCTGACTTTAGATTCTATAAATAAATAGCACCCCCCCCCCCCCGGCTTAACATAACCACAGTATCATCACGGAACCTGCCGGGACTCTCAGCAGTCCTTCCTCAGCACCCTGGACCCTTGCTTTTGTCTTTTGTCTCTGGACATAGTGGCTCTCACCTGGTAACCCACCATCTGCAAGGCAGAGGTGAGAAGTTATGACTTCAAGGTTAGTCTGAGCTCCACAGCAAAACCTTGTCACAGAAAAGCAAAACAAAACATCCCAAACTAGAAAAAAAAAAAAAAAAAACAGCAAGAGAAAACAAATGGCTCTTGTCGCTGGTGAGCTTGGACTGAATGTTCCCATGGGTATTGTCTGCCTTTGGCCTTTTTGAAAATCCACAGCTTTCCCTACTACACCCTTTATGATCTTGTCTGATTTTGTGGTTTTGGTTGATCTCTTTCTTCCTCCCTGCCTTTTAGCATGTATTCTCCACATTTCCTGTGAACTGAGAGGAATCAACAGGCTTAGGATTTACTGCCCTGTTTCTGTCACCGTGACAAATACTGACAGAGACCAACTTGAGGCTGAAAGGGTTTATTTCATCTTATAGGTTCCCTCCAGCCTCATGGGAAACCCGGGCGGGAGCTCCAGGCCACAGAGGAAGGCTGCTCGCTGGCTTGCTCTCCTGGCTTTGCTTGCTCCCCCTGCTTCCTTATACCACCCAGGACCACCTACCCAGGGGGCACCACCCACATGAGCTGGGTCGCCCCACATCAATCTTCAGTTTAATCAAGAAGATGCGCCCACAGACATGCCCAAAGGCCTATCTGATTGGAGGCAGTTCCAAAACTGAGGTTCCCTCTTCCTGACAGAAGGAAAAAATAATAATAATAAAAATAAAATAAAAAGGAAAAGAAAGGAAGGAAACCTAAACAGCACACAAAGGGCCGTTGTTTTCAAAGCTAAGCCTAAAACAGCACAGCTTCCTGAGTTTTCTCCTTTTCCTTCTTTTTTGTTTAATTTTTATAAATGATTTCTCACTGATGTAGCTTCAGCTGCCTGTGGACTCTTGGTTTCCTGGGCCTTCGCCTCCTGAGTACTGGAATTATAGTATAACTGGCTAGTTCTTGCCTTGCTCCCTCATTCCCACTCCCAATATCTTGTTTTACTGCCAGATACAAACAGAATCTGCCCTTTAATTTTCACCGTATCTAGACAGTTCGGGTAATTTCTGTGCCGTCTACAGCATCCCTCCCCTTCATCTCTCGCCATTTCGATGATTTCACTGGAGAATGTGAACAATTTTACATTTAGTCTTCTCCTTGAATTTGTAAGGTACCTCTCAGACCCACCCTACCTCCCCGGAAGTGATTAAACTCCACCAATGTGCTTATTTGTACCTTCTTTTCTTATGTACCCGTAAGTGAATTCTTCATCGAACTGTGTTTGATCCTTGACGCCTAGAACACGATCTTGAGCACCCTAAAGAAATGGTTGCATGTGTTGCCTGCTCCTTAAAGACATGGGTGTTGCTTTCAGGATCAGCAGTGGAGCTTCCACCAAATTTAAGGCTGGATCTTGATCAAACTGTGTGAGTCCCGTGAAACAGGAGGATTTCCTCAACTTTTTCACCCAGTATTGCCCGTTCAGGTCAAGGAGTAGGTTGCAAATCATGTGTGTGTTCAGTAAGGGAGGGATGGCAGCAAGCTTTGTGTGTGTTTGATTGGAGCCTGTATAACAATAAACAAACTCATACATGCTCATATACTCACACATGCATACATGAGGATACAGTGTACCAGTCGGTCTGCCCCTGTTCCCCTGACGGTTTTACATCACAATCTAGAATGTCATAGAAAATCTAGGCTTCAAATAGGAAACGAACTTCGCCCAGCACAGAGCTCAGTGCGTTCTGGTGGAGGCGGGGTCTCTGCCTTGTACCACATGAGTGAAATTCGGGTATTGACCCATTTTGCCTTTTGAGTATATAGAACTTCCTTCAAGTAACAGTAAAAATTACCTGTTTAAGTCACTTTAAAAATCAAAACACCCAAGTGTGCAAAAAGACATGACTAGTCATCCTGAATGCAGAGATTCTCTGGTGAATGGACAGGCAAACACAGAGGCCAGCTGTGTCTGTGGAGAACTAGGCGTAGAGGAGCATACCAGTTCAAATCTGTGCAGTTATCTTGAGCAAGTTATGAGGAGGGTTCTAATGGAACGTTAAGTATAACTAGGAACTAGGTGCTGACAGTATTTTCAAAATAATTAAAAGATGACTGCTGTGGGGTCCCTGTTAACCTTCGCCACAAGCACAGTGTAGGAGGAGGTGGTTGTGTGTAGCCATACCACCCTGGCTGGGCCTGATCTCCTCTGATCTCAGAAAGTGAACAGTACTGAGCCTGCTTAGTAATTGAAGGGAAAGAGAACTTTCCTCGTCTCGCTGCCTTATTTAGAACTGTTGGATCGTAGGTCTTTTAGAATTTAAGAAGTGCTTGTATTTGGGGAGGATAGTGGGGTACAAACATATAGCATGTACTGTATACACCACCCCAGAACGTTTTAGGCAGTTTCTAAGAATGAAATAGATGTTAATGTCTGTAACGAATCTTGTGAACTGCAAACAGTTATCTGAGCTCCATGGATATTAGAAGTAAGAAAAAGAGACTGTGGACCTTCTGATTAACAAATGAACATATAATCAGTTTAAAAAATTATAAATAATCAGGGACCAGAGAGAGGACTCAGTGGTTAAGAGCACTGGCTGTGCTTCTAGAGGTCCTGGGTTCAATTCCCAGCATCCACATGGCAGCTCATAACTGTCTAAAACTCCAGTTTCAGGGCATCTGACCCCTTCACATAGACTTATGTAGGCAAAAGTCTGTCTGTCAATTCTATTCCTTAACGTGCATCCATATACTGTAAATGAGGTAATAATACATTTATGGAAAACTAATGTGAACATTTAGCTTTTATATTTTAAAATGGGTCTAGTAGGTAGAGCCCAGTAGCACAGACCTATAATCTCAGCTACTTTGGAGTTTGAGGCAGGAGGCTTACAAGTTTAATAGCTGCTTGGGATTACAGAGCTCAAGGCTAGCCTGGGCAAATGACATCCTGCCTCAAAATGTAATATAAAATAAGAAGCTGGTGGTGTGTCATTAGTGGAGTTTCTCTTGCATGCACAAGGCCCTAGGTTCAATCTCTTGTACTGCAAAGAAAGTAAGTAAGTGGTGTCAGGTAGTGTGTCCTTGTGTGTACATGCATGTGTGCCTGTGCGCATGTGCATATATCTAGGTAATCATTAGTATTCCAGATACACTTCAGAATATTTTAGAGTCTCCATTCTTTTGTTTTTATTTGCTCATTTATTTGTTGGTTTTTTTTTTCCAAGGCAGGATTTTTTTCTGTTGTGGTTGTTTCTCTGGCTATCGTTGCACTCACTCTGTAGATCAGACTGGCCTCGAACTCACAGAGATCCATCTGTCTCTGCCTCTCTGGTGCTGGGATTAAAGGCGTGCTCTAGTGGTAGGCTAGAGTCTACCTTCTCCAGCCCCTTCCTGACTTCTTTTTCTGCGTTTGAAGTTTGTCAGGTTTTGCTGACTCAACTCCGGGTCATCAGATTACTTGTGTGCAGGTCCTTTTCTGGGAAGGGTTTTGTGGGAAAAGATCAAAGTGTTTGTTTCTTTTAAAAATCGATACACGAAATTCTGCCTTCTGGAAGTGCATGTTCTGCGGGCTTCTTTCGGGGATTTTGTTCAACTGGGTGGTGAACTAGTTTGGCTTGTCCGTGCCACATGCTCAATATCTAAATATATTTATAATGAGGTATTATGTGAGCACATAATAAAAATATACCTGTCCTACATCCTCGGGGAGAGAAAAGGAATGTTTATTTATACACGCAAATGCTCCACAGCTCCTTTAAGAACCCTTTAAAATCGCCATCTCCTTCTGACTTTGTGAAGTTTTCTGGTCATTGCTTGTTTCTGTATCATCTTTCTTATAAAACTAAGGACTTTAGATAGTTGTGCGTTTGAGTGCTGGGTAAATGGAATAATTGATCGCCAGCTATTTTACTAAAGAAATCTTTCCTGGGATCCGTGAGGTTTTTATGGCATTTTTGTAGGGAGGGACACTGGGGCACAGGACACGTGACCTGAGTGCATTGCTGCAAATGGGTCCTCGGTGCTCAAGCTGGCTGGTGTGGGAGAGTGGAGAAGGGGTAGGGGGATGGGAGGCTCCTGATGCTATGATTGAAGGATGAACATGAGGTAACTGTTAACATTTTCAGATGTGATGTTACCAGGAACCGCATGAAACTAAGCGATGTAATTAATGTCAGTGAAATGACACCGCTTGCTTGTTCATTGGTTTTCAGATAGTTTTCAAGTTCTCTTGGGTGGGTAGTTAGCTTCCTTCTACTACGGGCCACCTCATCTCTAGAGTGGGATTAATACAAGGGGAGCCTCAGGGGGCTGAGATAATTAAATGGGTTACCGCAGCCAACGGAGCTTGAACTGCAGTGAGTTCTATGTGGATGTCTGCTGCTCTTTGTATGGCTGCCATCATTTAGAATAACATCTCCCATACTGAAAAGTGTCCCCTACATCTATCTACCTGTAATCCCAAGGCAGTGTAATAAGGAGGCAGCACTAGGGTCCAGGGTAGGGCGTTGTCTTCCCCTAGAGTCCCTAGAAGTCCTAATAAGATGATGTTTGATTCTCATCTCCAGAGGTATTTTGAAGTGGGTTATCTAATGTAGAGTGGTAGGATCAGTCCTCTGAGGAGAGGGCTCAGTTCTGGTAAACCTTAGCCGCAGAAGTGGGGAACACACCACTCACCATGCTTAGGCCATCTTTAGCCAAGGTTTTCACTTAAGCGTTCTGTTTCCTACAAGCCCACCACAGTAGCTGGCATATAGCAAAGGTCGCGTCTTCTCAGTGCTCTATCTATTTCTCTGGCTTTGCTTCTGTCTAAGCCAACTTGATTTTAGTAGTCAAGAAAGTAGAACCTAAAGGCTGGGTATCTAAGATGTTCGAGAAACCTAAGGAGAACGGTTTCGTAACTAACTCGTTTAAATTCTCCCAGACTCCTCTGGATGCTGTGTTCTGCAGAGTAACCATCCTCTTTAAAAAGTCTCCACAAGTGACAAATTTTTACAAGGTACAAGAGCATCACCCCAAAGCAAGGAAGCTCATGAGGGGCCACATGTCAGTAGTGAGAAATCACAGACATCAAGTTCCTAAGGGCCTTATGTTGTCTGAGTGATTCTCATGATGACTGTGCTCATACTACCATATTGTACCTAAGAACCGAACACCCACTAGGATTACATATCCAGGTTTTACAGGGCCAAGTAGCATTCACAAGTAGCCCTGATGAATTCCATTGGGTTATATGACTCTTCTGCAGTAAGAAGAGACATGCTTTCAAAGTCAGAGTTCCCTAACAATAATTGATATTGCCAGCTAACAAGGAAGGGCTTGGGACAGATAGAGCACAGAAAGATTGGGCATAAAGGACAAGCATAGGTGTCAATGTCAAGTATAATTGGCCCCACTACCTGCTAGCCATGTGGTATTGGTTAGGACACATAGCCACTCTCAATGTCCCCATCTGTACGCTGGAGGCTGCACTGTCTGCCATGTTAGTGTCTAAAGGATCTGTACTTGTTTCTGGCTGTGGTCAATATCATCAGCAGCATCGCCAGTAGAAGTTACTAGAGGGATAGATCTGTTCTCTCTCTCTCTCTCTCTCTCTCTCTCTCTCTCTCTCTCTCTCTCTCTCTCTCTCTCTCTCTGTGTGTGTGTGTGTGTGTCTCTCTCCTTGGGTTGACCAATAAAACAGTTTTGCACTTCCTTCAACAATTTGCACAATTTGCACTTCCCTAAACAATTAGGGAGCAACTGTTCTATTACATCCCCATGCTCGGCAATATAGATGAAGAGTCAACAGCTGATACCTAAGTCATTTCCTGCTCTGATAAGCAGATAACAAGCTTGGTCTCCGTGCCCCACGTTTAGGAAAGAGGGCATGTTGGGAGGTAGAGCTAATGCACACAGAGCCGAAGGCCATATGTAGACAGGGTTATTTAGAAGGAAGGAATTCCAGGGTGATTTGAGATTGTGCAGGAATGAGAGCTTGTCACGCTGTTTGCAGGTGGGCTCTCTTGTCACGCTCTACCTCAGTGGTTGCTTGCAGAGTTGACCACTAGGCTATAATTGAGCACCCTGGTAGTTTCATGAAGGAAATCCTGTCCCCTGTTCTCAGAGAGGCTAATGCCATAAACATGGATTTTCTATATCTTTGCCTAGAGAGGCAAACATTTGCAATAACCTTGCATTAGAAACTCTCCCATCCTGTATGATAAAGGCTGACTCTTTTCTTTTACCTAAATAGCAACATGGTCAAGTGAGGCTCTCTCAGCATGTTTATTAGGGCCATGTCTGTGTGATGCTAATTCCCCTGTATGCTGACATGTCCTATCAAAGTTTTCCTGTTTTACTTGGGTACACTATTGCTAGCAGAAAGCACTTTAAGAAAAATATTGTTTATATGGTATTGAGTGACTATATGTCAAATTATAAATTATACGATCTTCCTGAGCCATTCTGAGGAGGAGTTTTAATTGACAAGAAAGTGCTTTTCTTAAATTCTGTATAGTTAAATAAGAATTTTTAGTCTTAATTTTATTCAAGTTACTGGTTGCTTTGATGCCTCACCGTTCCCCCCTCGCCACCCGAACTTGCACTGCACAACAACTAAATTAATCCTCTTTTTAATATGTAAGAGATGACCTGGGCTTCCAGAATGCATTTTCATGAACCACAGAAAAACTTTCTCACTTTAGTGTACACAAGAAATAATATTTTTTGTTGTTGTTTTTTAATTTGAGAAGAAGTCAAATAGGTGGATGTATAAATCTCATCAGTCCTTGGGCAGTTGTAATTTCCATTAAAAAATGCATGAATTTATACTTGACCATTACCACATTATACATTAAGTTGCAGTTACCATAGCAACATTTGTATTACACTATAGCATTTAAATGTAAGGTGTTTTTCTTTACAAGGAAAAACAATATATTTGAATTTTGAACTGTCTTGTGAAATCCAATCGCTGTTAAAATAATTTTGCTCAGGGTTACTGAATTCTTTAAGAGTTATGCAAATTCCCAACCTAAACTGTGAAGCTTGTTTGTTTGTTTTTTATGTCATGGAAGAAGAAAATAAAAAATTTTAAGTGTCAAATATTAAATGCCCAGCCACTAAGTGCCCATATTTGGTTTTGAAAAGAGAGAATACATAATTGAACCACCCTTGTAATCATCTGTCAGTGTCCGACACAGTAAGTAAGAGCTTAACTTCTTCTACTCTATACGATGTACAGAGTTCTACGCCACGTCAGACATTTTTTATTTCAGTACAACTGGCAGATTGACTTTAAACCATTTTTATCTTGTATTTAGTTGAGTTAGCAACAAATTACTTCTCTGTTTGAAAAATAAAATCAAATGAGTTGCTGAAAGAAATCCTTGTGGCATTTTGAGGAGAGTGGCCACTAACACTCAGATTCTGAGATTATTGGGCAATTTCTTTATTAAATATGGGGAAGTGCCTATCTTCTTGCCAGTGTGGCCCAAGGCCACTCAGCTATCGCTGTTTTGTAGACTCCCATCTTTAACCCTTTCAGCTCTTTATAATCACGTTTCAAATTATTAGCACAGTGTGGTTTTTTTTTTCGTTTTGTTTTTTATCTGAAAGTGGAGTAGAGGATCTAATAATCATCTCAGCTTCAGACTACTCTTTTAAGGAATAGTCAGTGGGTTTTAACAGGACTATCCTGAAGGACAGAGGGAGGAAGCTGAAGTATTTGTTGGGCACCATTTCTGCTGGACATTTTGTATGTGTTGTTCTTGCACTCCTAGGAACTTTGGTAAAGCATTTATTAGTCCCCCTCTACAGAGGAGGAGAGAGCCGTTGTATTCCAGCAGTCTGGATTCTTTTGAGCTTGGGGTCTATGCAGAACTCACTGGTCCTCCTTCTTACCTTGTGTGAACCCTCCCTCCCTCCCTCCCTCACTCTCTTTCTTTGTCAGTCTCTCCCTCCCTCTGTCCGTTCCTTTTTCTCTTCTTTTTTCCCTTCCTGCCTCCTTGCTTTCATCTTCCTTTTTCCTTCTTTCTTCTTACCTTCCTTTGTTTATGGTAGTAAGGGTTGAGCCTGTAGCCTTGCCTATGCTAGACAACTGCTCTACCACTGAGCTATATCGCCAGCTCTTCTTTATTTTTTATTTTGTGATAGGATCTTGCTTAGTTTGCCCCTCACTTGAACCTGAGCTCACTCTGTAGCCCAGGCTGGCCCTGTATTTGCAGTCCTTCTGCCTCAGCTTCCCAAACACCTGAGATTACACAAGTGTCCCACCAGGCCTAGCTTGAGCTTTATTTCCGAGTTTCTGTGGAATACAATGTGCACCTTAAATTTAATATGAATTGTTATTTTTGAAAATACTCAAAATTTCTTAAAGGAGAATATTTGCTGAATGACAGTCTCAATAATTTGTATTTCTCGGTCACACAGCAACCATCTAAGCCCCTGGTTATCTCTGCCATTTCATCTTTCTAGTATTTCCCCCCCAAGTCCTCTTTTACTGAAACTAAGTCCAGAACAGAAATGAAAGCATGCTATAACAGTGCCTTTCTGGACACTCGGGGATCAGGGATGAAGACTGTCCAAGGTCTGACCTTCAGTTGTAAGCTTTGAAGTTCAAAAGTGGACAGGTGGAATTACTGTGTTTTTCATTGCCCTTTGGTGCAAGATATATTCTAGGTTGCCGAGTAAGTGCGGACAGCAGCAAAATTACGGCCTCCTCCTGCTACTAAGTAAGTCAGCAATGGCCCTTCTGTGGTTGAAATGGCAAATTCAGCAGCAACTATTCAATAGGGAATTGCAAAAACTTCCCCATGGCTATTAAGAATCTTGTTCAGCAGTGTCTTTGGAAACCTAATTCTGTGCAGAATTAGCCATGGAGATATGTCCTCGGCTGTGATCAAGTGTATTAAGGACACCTCCTTTGTCATTTCTCTCTACGTCTAGTTTGCACCTAACGCTGCAAAGTCTAGTACGTACCTATACAGACAACCCACATTCATAAGTTTTATAGCCGGGCTGAATTTTATTTCCATTTTAAAATAACAAATCCCTGCTTTTGTGGAGTCAGTTCGCCATACAAAGCCACTATACATCACTTGGGTCTGCGATGAAAGAAGGGACTCGCAGCTGTGTGAGTGCCAGAATACCCAAACATGAATTAGACTTGCACGCATTTGGCAAAAGTTCAGAAAGGGAGCTTAATCTGGTTTCATCCGAGACTGCTTTTCTCTGCTCTGCAGCATCCCCCACCCTGAGATGTTGTGTCTGATAGCAGATCACAAGGTAATGGTAGTGACGCAAAGGCGGAGAAAGCCTGAAAACCAGGGGCACATTTTCCCCCCTCGAAGATGTCCAAACCCCGGCTTCTCTTTCTGCTTTCCAAGGACCCACCTCTGAAATTCAAGGCCACTCACCTCTTAGATAAATTAAACATATGTCCAAAAGCAGTGCGCAGAGCTCTCTGATCTCATCCATATCTCTAATTAAGGGTAAATATAATCTTCCTTTTTAGAGATGAACCACTCCCCCGCCCCTTTACTTTTAAAAGTCCTGGATGAACTGGAACAGTCGTTTGGAGCAAGATGATTTTAGTTTAACAAGAAAAAGAAATTTTGATAATTTAAGCTTCGAGCGGTTTCTTTGATTTTTGATTGCCATTCAGTTATAAATCTAATTTGAGATAGAAGCCACTTCTCTGTTTCCCAAGTGTAATTTGTGGTTACATCCTTAGTTGCATCAACCAAGCTTAGTAGTTGATCAAGGAGTGAAGGCCCACACTCAGCCCCTAATGGAGTAAGGGCAGGGCTGAGATGATGCTAGACATCTTCATGTTCAGACCTGCTAGGATACAGGCAACAGTGTGGTTTCCTCGAGCATCTCAGAATCTTGACTTTGGTGTCTCAATGGCTGTGCCAGGCGTGGCTCTTTGCTGGTGAGTGGGCTGCACTGGGTGACTCTCCAGTCATTTGAGCTCAGTGAGCAAAGTTGGCGTGTTTTTTTCTTTGGTTTGTGTTTTAAGGCTTCAAATTGTTTGCCTTTGGATGGGATTAAGGGGAAGGCCTTGTCTCATCACATGTGGACAGTTAAACAGATTCACAAGCATGGCTTTAAGATTTACAGGTTAGCTATATGAAACACCACATCTTGCTTCCAGTGTTTCTTTATTGATGGGGGCAGCTAACTGCTGTGGACCCAGAATAACCACAGAACACAAGGTAGCATAATGTTTAAAAAAAAAAAAAAGGCAAAATGAAAAACAAATAAAAAACAGGACCCTTAAACTTTTCTAATCCTATTAAAGGCAAGAATTCATTTACCCATTTTGAAAATAGACTTAGCTTTTAAACTTAACAGCCATGAAATATAAATTTGTTTTCAAAGCTATACATACTTATTTTATAAACAGATGAATGCCTTATCTTTTATGTGTTCTGTTTATTTAATTTGCCTTAATCAAATGCCATTGACTTTTAAACATTCACGTACCAAGTGTTTGAGCAGTGGAAATTATTTTGAATCTTTCCCATTACGGTAGAGGCTGGAGCATGTGACATAAAGACCAAACAATAGTAAATAGTCATTGTTCATTTCACAAGTAGACCCTCCAATAAGAGCACATATATTTTTATCTTCCTTTTCCCTGTGGGGGTGATTAGTGCCCCTTTAAGTTTGAGGAAATGTTTATTTTCGTCCCTTTAGAAGAATGATTCCATTGTCCGAGTGGGGAAAAAAAAAGGAACAAACATGTCTGAAAGAAAGAAGCAGGACTGTGCTTTTTTCTTTTTCTTATCTTGTGGGGGAGAGATTATCAGGAGCCTCTATTTGGGAGTGCTCTGTCCTTTTGCTGCTGTCAGTCCACAGAGCATGTGGCTTTGTAGAAGACCTGAAAGCTGGTTTGCTTTTGACTGGCCACAGGAAGATTTTCTTTGAAATCGACGACAAGCAGGTCAGCCTTAGTCATTTAGCTGTTGTCATAATCTGTTCTTCACAACTCTGTTGTGAATGCTCCTAAAACCAGGGCAGCTAGCTTGTTTGTTTTTATGTTGGCCTACTACATAGGTTTCCTTTTCTGGGAGGGAAATCTTTGCTACCAGGACCAATAGGAATCAACCAACGATTAGGCCCCTTGAAAAGAGAAGAGAATATTTCAGAATATTTGGTCAACCCTTTCCTGAGAATTTTATATCATTTTGAAAAAAAAAAAGAGAGAGAGAGAGAGAGAAAAGAAAAAATAAGAGCCATGGCTGCCAATACCGTGTCTATGAAATTGATAGGTACCAAGCTAGTCTTAGTCCATGGGTTCTGAATGATGTCGCTTCCATGGGTATTGAGTGATGTAGCTGAATGGTAGACCATTTGCCTAGAATGCAAGAGGCTCAGCATGCTATAAGACAGTAACAACAACAATTATTATTATTTTTAAACTTTTTTCCCCAGTAAAATGAAGACTCAATGGTAGACCTACCAAGTCATGGGGAGAGTAACTTCACATAGAAACACCTTTATCAGTGGAGACATTAAAAATATTCTTGGATTAAGGGTTAGATAAATATAAACTTGTCATTAAGAATTTGTCAAAAGTGAAATTTCAGGTAGAACCTCTAATTTTTGAATGCCTAAGGCGATAAAAATAAATGTTTGATGTTATATCCTTGTGTTTCCTAATTCGTAGACAAGTTGGTTGTAATGTTCTTGCTGCTCTAGCCTGCCATTATTAATATGCCTGTCATTATTAATACTTTCCCATCTCCTGAAAGTTCCAGAAGTGCAGCAGTTGCGTATGCTGATCTCAGGTTTTTATCTGGCAAAGGATCTAATTTTCCTCCTTTGTGGATGGAACCGAGATGTTAGCAGTGAGCTGATTGTTCAGTAAACGTTTTCACTCTGAGAATCTCTTTTTCAGTTTTTTTTTTTTCTTAAAGTAATGTTCATCACGTATCCCTTGAAAAAGTCATAAGCTGTAAGCAGGGAAGACAGGCATGCTAGTGCCTGATTATCCCATTATATATTGTTCACCAGTAGGCACAGAACTCCCCCACCATCGCCAGCTCTCTTTATGATATTTAGCTATATTGTGGTGGCTAGGAGAGCTTTGAATTTTTGATTTTCCAGCTTATGGGTCATATTTGACCAACCGCTTTCACTGGAAGACATGCCACTTTGTTGAGCTATTTAGGAATCAAAAAGACTGTCTTAATTTAAAACAAGGACCCTTTGTTTCAGGTGGTGACTGCCTTGTGAAATTTTCCAGTTCTCAGCGGGTTAACCAGGGAACAGGGGCAGAGTCATAATTGGCCTATTTAGAGTATTTTGCATGTGAATACTGTGTTAGTGAAGCATCCCTAAGTCTGTTGTGAGTGACATGGTGATTAGAATTTAGATTAGGGAAAACACATTCTGTACTTTATCAAGGACAGTAATTAGTTCCATCAGTAAAAGTTGATTACAAGTAACGATAAAGTTAGATTTTTAGCACTTAATTTTAAAATTTCTTTATTAAATGGCAAATTTGTTCTTAATATAAATGGTACTAGCTACCCTTGTTTTATTGCCTATCAGAATAATTAAAAGAACAATGGGTTCAATGCAGAGTATAATCAGGCGGTTTATATATTGTGGGTAAGTTTCTTCGTAGCTTTTAGAAAATGTAATATTATGTAATCTGTCTCATGTCATCATTTTCTGAAAGTTTAGCCATCCGTCACACCGCGATAACGTAATGATATTTGCGGGAAAGTGCTAGTGTTCAGGTGAATGTTTAATCCGTGGGGATTTGTTTCAGTTCCTGGTAGTCTTAAGGAGAGCGTGGGCTGTTCCCGTTTCCAGAGAAAGTCTACGTTTGCTATAATCTTGAAAGTTTGCCCTGGGATTTGAATTTCTTCTCCACTCATCTGGCATTCTGTCCTCTGTGGGTACCTTACAAAGTCCTGGACGATCAGGATATGCCCAGCAGAGAGTGGACCGTATACCCCCAGTGTGTGCAGCTGGGAGAAGTTGTTTGTGTTCCAAAGGAAAAAAAAAATGAGATTCGTGTTAGTCTTTTCGAAACAAGGGTATGAATAGCTCCCAGGTAGGAGCCTGCGTGTGGGGAAAGAAAACATTCCTGTTAAAGAAATGACATTTTCTTACAAAATTTAAGTGGTAGTCATCTGAAATGATCTTCTAAAATGTATTTGGTGTAAAGGGGTACCATTCCCCGTCTTCAAAGTAAAGGGTTAAAAATACCGAATTTGCTGATAGCTGCTTGCTCAGTGGCTTTTGCTTTTTGGCTAATTGTCTTAGCTCAGCAAATGCTGGGGTTTGTATTACTCTGCGTAAAATCGCGTGTGAGGTGGTAAATATGAAAAATTAAACTTCCATGTTTGTTTTTGTTTCTTTGTTTCTTTCCACCTTCTAGCAGAGCCTCCTTGGAGGGGACATGGATATGGGCAATCCAGGAACCCTTTCGCCCACCAAACCTGGCTCCCAGTACTATCAGTATTCTAGCAATAACACCCGGCGGAGGCCCCTTCACAGTAGTGCCATGGGTAAGGCTCTTTTCTGTTGGAGTGCCTGGAGTCTTTATTAAATTCACTTTAAGAAATGCCATCCTATCCCAACTTTGCCCCAGAAAGACACCCCTTTCCTCAGCATGGAGTCAATCCCCAGCTTGGTGCCTTTTCCACACACACCCCCTTTCCAGGAGATATGGTAACAATGTACAAAGAAGCATAACTTTTTAAATGTCTGGTTATTTCGGGGTGTCACTTGACTGTGCACACAAGAAACCCGTTTTTTAAAACACAAAGTAGCCACAGGCAAAGCCAGTCTCTTCAATTTCACCTGCAAAGCTGAGTTTGATTTGATTTCTGGTAGGAGCGGGAGTGAGCTAGGATGTCTCCCCTAATTCCGGTAGTTTCTTGCTTTGATATCTTTTCCTTTGGAGAACTGGGCATGTGGGAGCTTACAGCTTCTCTGTGTTTGTTTTTGTTTATTGCAGAGGTGCAGACCAAGAAAGTCCGAAAGGTTCCTCCAGGTTTGCCCTCTTCAGTAAGTACTGCCTGTTTTTACTTTGTCCATTGGGTTCTGTTTGGTATCAGTAGAAGGCAACAGAAGTCGGTGAGGTTCCGTGCGCCCAGAGCTGCCTGGGCATCTAGAACATGGAAGATCAGAAAGGACCAGCACCTGACCCTGGCAGCTGTGGTTAATTGCCCCTGCTGGAAGGCTCGCGCTTAGGTTGGTGTTCAGCAAGTTAAGCTCTGAAGAGAGCCTTGAAAAGGTACCTCAGGTTGCACACAGCTTCACCTGTACAGGGCTTTGGAGAGCATGAGTATTAGTTTCCCATACTGGTTAAACTCTTTGTCAGTATTATGATGATTTAGGGATTTGCATGAGAAAGGAGATTTGCGGAGCGGATTTAGGGGAAATTTACATGGGTTTCAGCCCAGAGTGCAGGGAGAATGTCTCTATTTTCTGGAGAGGTGGATGAATGAGGACTGTAAAGGTGGTCACTGTTTGTTTGCTCCTTAATGCTAGGTGAGGTCAGAGGAATCCAGGGTAGCCAAAGCATCCTGGGCATTTGTAATACCCAGAGCTGTGTTGTCGGGGTGTTGCTGTGATGCCCCAGGCCCCAACCTAGGAAAACTGGCTTGTAATCACAGGAAATGCATGACACATTGATTTGAGTTCATGCATTTGCAAATTTTAGGTCCTAGGAGGTATTTAATTTGTTTATACCTAACCCATTGCTAGCAATTTTCTCCTTGTGTAAAATTTAAAAAAATGGTTTCCTTTCTTCTTTTCCTGTTTCCTTTTTAAAAAAAAAATCTTTCCTTGCAGTGTTGTACATGCAAAGACAGTTTTAACTTAATCTTCTAGTATGTAAAAAAAAATGACTAATGGGCCTTATAAGTTCTTACACTTTCAGACAAAATTATATTTAGATTTCTGAAAATGTATAACCAATCAGTGCTCTCCTTGGTTCTATTTCATTTTTAGTAAATTAGAAGAATAATGGGTTTTGCAAATGTGCTAGATTAACCCACACACCTGTGTATTTGACTTGATTTCGGTTCAGCTCATCCAAAAAATTATTAAATGAATATATCAGAATAAGTCTTATCAAAAAAACCCACAAATTTTGTATGCTGATTATCAGACTTGATAATGTTGAAGAAGCACCACAAAATTAGCCATAAATATGGAAAAATATTGTGTAAATAAAACTGCCAATGGCATATAAAATAGTCATTTTAGAATATCAATATGTCACTTAAAACTGTACTATGTTGTTATTTCTTGAGTTTCTATATCTTATTGAAATTGGCTGTTTCTGTAGGCCTATTGACGTTTAGTAGAATTAATGTAGATGGCATTTTAGATTTTATAGTTTAAATGACAGCTTCAAATGAGAAAGACCTTGAAGCTGTTTACATTTGAACATAACCCTGACAATACTAAATACACTGAAAAGGACTTTGGCTGTTCTGAGGTGACAATGTAACTGTGCAGGGAAACTGCACCACTAGGTCCATCTCGTCCAGTCTGTGTCACATGGTGAAACCAACTTTGAGGTTTTTGTTTGTTTGTTTGTTGTTTTTTCCACTGCAAAAAAAAATTTGCAGAAATCTTCATACTTTCTTAGAAGTTTTTGAAGTATCTGAGATGTTACTATCAGTAACTTAAGTCGTTACAAATATTTATTTCTTCTTAGTTAGCTAGTCTCTACAAAAACATCTGCCAGGGTTTTTTTTTTTTTTTTTTTTTTTTTTTTTTGCTGTTGGTGGCACTTCCCTTGCCCTATGCTCAGAAAACAGAAAGTCTTTTTCTTCTAACACATGAGAGTTAGACATTGGAACTTTGTTTCTGTTGTTCCAAGTTTTGGCTTTTGGTGGACAGTCGGTTTGGGACTAACTCTTCCAAGAGAACTAACTGTTCATGGTTGAATGTCTTCCTCATGGCCCTGTGGGATAAACTGATGAATGGCCCTTCTTCAAAAGACAAGGAAAAAGATGAAAATTCAGTTAAGGTTTAAGCAGAAAGAAGTTAAGTTTGAGCAATCGTGCACTCCCGTCAATGCTGTACTTGGTGATTCCAGAACATCTCAGTTCTCTTTGAGTTGTGGTTCGCTTAGTGTACTTAGCTCTGCTGCTGAGAATGAGACCCACACCTTGCCAGCATAATAAACAAAGTGTGTATTTTTACTTGATTTTAGGAAAGAGTCTGTGCTAGACACTGTCGCACTTTGACTCCAATAGATCTAGATTTCTGTATTTTTACTTGATTTTAGGAAAGAGTCTGTGCTAGACACTGTCGCACTTTGACTCCAATAGATCTAGATTTCTGTATTTTTACTTGATTTTAGGAAAGAGTCTGTGCTAGACACTGTCGCACTTTGACTCCAATAGATCTAGATTTCTGTATTTTTAGATCTATGTCTTCCATATTTTTACGTTCAAATAAAATTAAGAAATGTGTCTTATTCAAGATACATCTAGACCTTGTTTCAACATATTCTTGAGTATATCTGTAACACATAGTAAAAGATTGGGTTCTTACAGTGATTTGGTTAGATAACAACATTTGTCTTCACTTAGATACATATTGACCATGATTAATAGTAATAAATCTATCACAGTCCGTTGCGAGAACTGGTCCTCCACCCCCAGTGAAATGGGCCCCCTCTCTTTCATAGATAAACGGAGGAACACTTAGTGTGGTATTCCATAGGTACATATTGTGATACACTTGTGTGAGAGACTGGACTTCCTTGCTGTCCTGCCCCTGGCTCTTTCAGGCTATCTGGGTCAAGGAGGTGGGGAGAATTGCCTAGCTTTGTTTCAGAGCTCTGCTGTGCCTGCAGAGAGAGGGAAGGGGAGGGAGAGGCAGAAGTGGAAGGGAGGGAAGAAGGGAGAGACAGGCAGACAGAGAGAGAAAGAGACAGAGAGAGACTTGGCTCAATGTGTGTCATAGTTTTGTTAGGAGACATGAATTTGCATTTGTACTGTAGGCTCGACACAGGGTGGTGTAAGAATCACTCACAAGGCTTCCCGTCTTTAGAACCACAGAGGTAGAGAAGGCAGCCCACTGGAGAGCAGAGGTCTGGAGTGATGTCTAGGGTACTTTGGTTGTTTAAGGGAAGACTGTGGGAAATGATACTTGGTCAGAGAGCCCCACTTCCTGCTGCCAAAAGTTGTCGTGGGCCGTGCCCCACTATCGCATGGTCTTCCTCTGCTGAAGGTACATCAGTACTAAAACTGTGTGCTTGATGCCACCGCTCATCTGGCCTTTCTAACCTTTTAAATCTGCATGTGAGCTTCTTGTTGGTTAGATCTCTGTATCTCGATTTTCTGCTTTACAGTCTTTTTCTCTGGGATCTGGGCCCTCTGCAGCTTTACTAGCCTTTCCAGCAAGTGTCTTGTTTGCGAGTAGCCTAATGATCGTGCACACTGAATTGTGCATTTATGCAGAGAGTAAAAGGCACAATATTAAATTACAGCTTAGGAGAAATGATCCGTGCATTGTTTTTTACTAGAAATTAATGCGATAGAATTAAAATCTGGAAAGTAACAATTTCAAAGTGTACTGTTTAAAAATAGTCTTATCAAATTCACAGAAAATAAGAAAGGAACAGATGTCATTTGAAAATTTTATTGTGCTCACTAACATGTAAACATACAAAGCTTTGATCATCAAATTGAAATTCTGTATGTTTTATCAGAAAGTGTGAAGAGGTACACTTTTGTATTTCAGTATTTGTAGAGTTGGTCTTCACTCTTCCTGTAAACTCACTCAGGCCTTTTGGAACAATGTAAGGTTTTGGAAATGCAAAGGTTCACCCTAAGAGCTATTTTATGACCACTGCCATCTCCAAAAAAGAGTTTTACAAACTGAATTGGTCAGCAAAGTCTAATTTCCATGCTAAATTGTAGTTTTGGTTTATTTATTTATGTTTAGTTCAGGAGGATCTGGCAAGCTTTAAGTGGTCAGAGATAATTTTGGATGCACAGATCCTGAGGAAAAAATTCTAAAATAAGATTGGAACATCTCCAAGATTATTTGAGGCATGAGTGGCTCCTTAGGTGGATTTGAGAAAACAAAAGTGTAGCATGTGTTTGATACTATTTGATATCCCCAAGGAACATGAATTCTTAGGTAAGATAAAATCATTAGGTCTGGACTTAACTATATTTTATAGTGAAATTATTAGATACATCAATGAAAGTGAACAGATAATACTAACAGTATTAATTTTCTTAGATACTTTCTATCACATTAGAAAGTGTTTTAGTTTGCATGTTTTAAATATGCTATTGAATCTGTATTTTAAAGTATTTTAGATTTTTTTCTCCTCAGATCCTTAAAGAAATCTCAAATGATTTCTCAAGAAGAATTGATAGATAACTTGTTTATTTCTTAGTAGGAGCCCAGAGGTTCTGTGGTTAAAAACCATAGTATTTAAAGCACATAGGCCTCATCACTTTTGATGGGTGTCATAAGGCAGTCATGGACACGCTGTTCTGTGTCTCATGGTGCATTTTCATGTCTACACATTTTAACTCAAGCAGTGATGCAGCCCCTTTAAGATGACTGTGGCAGTATTAAATGTTTCGTGAGTAAATTGGGCATAGGCCACCTGGCCTTGGGCTTGTGTAGGGAATTCTAGAAGGACCCAGTATGTGATAAGATACATAACAAAATGCATCTTTAGGGTCCTTTCCTGTATGATACAAACAGTTGTACGGGTTTCCATTCAAATGTTCGGGCAGCTCATAGAATCAACTCTGAACTTAGTGGGCTCATATTCTAGTTGACGATCCTAAAATATAAGATTTGATCACATAAATTAAGCCAATAATTTATAAAAATATATAGGGGGAAGGAGATTGCGGTAATGCAGTTAAACGTACAAATCAGAGGGAACATCCACCCAGTTTACGTAGCACATATGATACAACACTGGGCTCCTGTGCAGACCCAGGGACTGTCCATCTCAAAGTATGCATTTGTTCCTGGAGTGAATGCAGAGTTCACTAATCCAGCCTGGAGCTTTAAGTTCAGTAATGTGTTTTCTGGAAATCAATCTCATCCTCTCCATCGATTTTAGAGGATAACAAAGAGTTGAGTTTTGTATGAGATTCTGGGATATGAAGTAAATACAGGAGGATCTTTGCATTTGGACTCATTATTTCAGAATGCACGCACAGGAAATATGCACCATCACCGTTTGGCATTTGGCATTCCCGTCTCCCAGAAGTTTCCTAAAAGAGTTCTATATTACTGAGAATTTCAGAATAATTATTGCAACTTCGAAACACAATCTTTCCCTTCTTCAAAAAGAGTCTTCTGGTGTGCATATTTTAAATATAAAAAGAGAAAGAAATGTAAGGGTTGTGGGGTGGCAGGGGCAAAAAATAAAGGCTCACTTTAGAGAGCAGATTTGTGTATCTGTTAGCTAGTCAAAGGTTATCTCTGCAAATTAAAAAGTTAGAAACCGTAGAGACTCAAAGGAAGCAAGACCATTTCATTCCCCCTACCAGAGGGGTCTGTCTGTCTGTCTGTCTGTCTGTCTGATTCATCATCTCTGCAGGCTGCCTTAAGGTAGGCATGAAACACTACTCCCTTATCACTCCCCAGTGTCTGTGATTATTTGTAATCAAGTTTTTTAATCCAGTGTCAGTATTAAGATTTATTGGAACTTCTTTAAGAGTTCAGCAGCAGCACAAGACACTTGTACTCGGGTGTGAGAAAGGAGAAATACATTTTAGGGAACGGTTATTTTGCACTTTCTTTTCTCACTTGCCCTTTAGAGTGTAACTTGGTGTGGAAAGTTGGACTCTCCGTGGTTTAATTTCAGAACTCTAAGAACTGGCTGCAAGAATCCTTTACCACAGAAAGAGAATGGTCCCAGGACCTCCATGTAGTTTGCCATTATAAAGCTTGTTTTGAGGCATCTGCCTTCTCTATGGATTTCTTGTTTCTGGACATACATAGATGGGGACTCAATATTCAGTTGGAAGCCGTTCCTTCCTAACTATTAAAAGAAAAGTTCACTGACCGAAGCAATCTTATATTCTAACAGAGAAAAAAAACTATTCTTCTGTTCCAGTTAGTAACAATTTCTGCATCTCCAAGATCTGTTTCCTTTCTTTTTCAGAATTCCAAAGTTTTTATTTGAAGTAATAAATCAGAGGTAGACCTTGGGGCAGGAGGCAGGGGGCTAAATACAATTTAGAAGTGTCAGTGAGTCTAAAAGAATGAGAAATGTCATCAAAAAGAGCCAAGTTGTCTTTTCCTAAGGCAGAATAGCTATAGCTGGGCTGTGGACAGGCACCTGCTTTGTTTGTTTTTAAAAGTAAATTGCATTGAATTTTAAACCGGCATTTCAAAGGAATAGCCCGGGTCTGTATTGTCCAGGGTGTGTTTGTGTAGCCACTGTGTTCCTTTTCAAAGTGCAGGGACTTTCATAAAATGCAGGCAGATTCTGTAGTTTTAAATACTCCATTATTTGATCTCAGACCAGCAACATGCCAAAGAGTGTGTTTACCCTTTCAAAGCTGCTGCCTAGGCGGAGCAGGCCCGGCTGGCTTTCACTTGAGCACTGCTCCCTCTTCAGGGACCTTACGGTAATGCAGATGCCTGCCGGTGGCGCACCTCAGAGCCCCAAAGCCAAATGAGCTTTGTTCAGGTGTCTCGATTTCAGTCCAAAACGAATGTGAAAGCTGTGTTTTTGCAGAAAGTAGATATTTTGAAAAATTACCTCTCAGCAGCGTAGAAACACCACCCGTACAAGCTGCAGAATTAGCTCAGTACGGTGCTAGTGAGGGAAATTGATCTGCAAGCAGTCGCTTATGGGGCACTCGGAAGCGATTCTGGATGTGTAAAGTTTTACTGGGCGTGTTTTGTTTGTTCAGTGGAAGAGGGAAATAGGGGCATGCCTCGATTTTGCGGGCCGTCTTCAAAGCCAACTGCGGGAAAACATCTAGGTGCACCGCTATGTTGGAGCTCACTGAAGCCTTGTAAAGCATGGATCATAGTAGAAGGTGTATTTTCTCAGGAAAATGAACTTCGTAGTACATTCAGTCATGAAAATTAGCGCCATCCGTCACACACACCTAGAAAAATCATCGTCATCGCCGCTTGCTGTCCCCAGTTAAGAGATTTTCTAATAATGCTGTTTTGGAACAATTATTCCAGTATTATCGTCTGTGGAAGAGGATCTGCCTGCCTGCAGCATCCTCCTCCCTCCCAGCCCATATCATTCTAAATATGCCTCCTGGATTATACTTATAATAATATTGTAATGGCTTTCATTCTCCTGATCGGCACAGTATATCATTATATCATTAGCTGCTACGAGAAAACGGTTTCAAGTAGGTGGCTGATTCTTCGCAGTAATGTTTTCAAGTAACCCCGTTTGGGGAATTGGGCTATGGCACAGGTGCTCAGGTGTATTAACACGGGGCTCAATAATATTTTCTGGCTTGCTCATTAGGAAGCGAACTTTGAGGCACAAAATAATTCAATAACAAGTCGTGTATAAAACCCAGGCTGCTGTTTTAACAAACTTTAGAGACTCGAAATATTAAGAGGGGACTCAAAGCGTCACCGAGGGGCACAGGGTGTTGCGTTCATTTCTCGGTGCATGGGAGCAGAGAGCTGAGTGCTCATGGCGTGGTGATCCTCGTCAGCATCAGAACAGGAAAGAAACAAATGGCAGTTACTGTTGTACTGCTTGAAAATATGATATAAAACAGCTACAAATCCTGCCACTTGGTACTCAGACTTGTGCTTTAGAAGTAAAATTGTATTGCTGAAAGCTTATGGGTCCCTCACATGGAACCTTGACATAAAGTTTATTTATATAGTTACCCAAGATAATGGTCCATAGTATCCGTGGTTTCATTGATCCACGGGCAAAAATGTAATGAAATCCAACATATTTACTTTAGCTTGAAATAGTTTGGATGTGTAAAACTCACACCACAATAAGCAACTATTTTATAAACAAGTCCCATTTTGCTTTCCCTCTAGTAAACCACATCCACGTGTTTGTTGGTGGAAGACTCCTGTGTGCCTGAGACTTCCTATTGGGAAGGGCCAGTGCGTATTTCCATCTGTTCCCATTCGTGCCTTTGTTCCCTTCTTCGTTTTTATTTTGTCAAGTCCACTTTGCACCCAACTGAAGTCTAGATGCTCCTGGCGGTCGTACAACACATGACTTAGTTTCCAGGGCCACCTTACTGGTTCTTCGTGCTCTATGCAGTTTGATGTGGTGTCACTGGCTTTTGAGCATGCCTGACCTTTGAAGAGAATATCCCATATAACAAAGTGGGCTTTTGTCCCTTTAAACTTCTTACTGCCCCCTTCGTCGCTCATCTGCACCTTGGAAAGGCAAGGCTGTGCTTGTTGTCTGTCCCACGCAAGCTAAAAGCAAGGACCTCTGCGTGTGACTTGCAAGCCTACTGCCGTCCGGATGGGCCTTGGGATAACAGAAGGAAGAGGAGCCCGATGGAGTACCAGCCCTTCCCAACTTGATGCTGGGTTTCCTCTCCTCAGTGCTCTCGTTAGGTTCCAGGCCTGGGCGTGGACACAGTGCCCCATGAGGACGTGATGGCGGTGTGCTAAGGGCAACCCCTTGGCACCGGCGTACCTTCTGTATTCCATCATGTAATCCTACAGAAGTCCTGAGGTGGGCACAACTGTCTACATCTGAGGTGTGGAGAGAAGGGGAGCGGAGCGTTGCCCCAGCCATGCGGCTTCTGTGTGACAGAGCGGTGCTTGAGATCTGCCCAGGCTGTCTGTAAGTTCCTGCGTCCATAACCAAGATGCTGTCCCTGCTGCCCACAGCTGTTGAGCACCCTCCGCAGCGCAGGAGAGCTCTCCACACCAAGGCCATTGGTAACATAGAAGGCATTTGGCAAGGGCTAGGGATGGACCTCAACAGTGACGTTCTTACCTAGCATGCACAGGATCCCAGGTTTGATACCCAGCCAGCCCTCACCACCTTAAATGTGTTTGATTACCCAGATTAAATTCAAATGTCAAGGCTTTCACCCCACCCCACCCCCAGGAAACTGACCCTCCATGCCTTCATGTGGTCCTGTACACAGTCCTGTGGAGTGGCTCCCTGGGGAAAGCCAAGTACCCAGGAGATCATGCTCTCAAATAGAGAGAGGTGCTAGAGCAGTTGAAGCATGGGGCCCGAGCAGCTTATCTGGGGTTCACTGCACTGCTGCCCGGCCATCCATGGCGTATGCCGTCGCTTCCTGGTGCTGTCATTATTGCACTTGTACCAGAAGTACCAGCAGCAGGGTTGCTACCCTTCTTTTAACATCTGAGCAAAGATAACCTGACAAGGTCGCTGAGGTGAGAGCAGGTCACATCAGAGCAAAGACTCAGCTGCATGCAGAACCTGGCCCAGTTTCTAATCTGAATGGGCCACTTGTTTGTTTCATCTGAATTTAGGCATTGCTTCAGACATTCTTTGTGTCCCTTCTTCTTGGCCCTGCTAAGCCTCCAGTCAGCCTTCCGCAACCATGAGCCATGTAATGTAGCTCTGCAGAGGAGCTGTTGGATGTGTGCACTGTGCTGTTGCTCTTGCAGTGTGTGGGGCAAGAGGCTAAGATGCCCACCCAGGACCGCTCCTGATTGCTCTCTGCCAGCAGTTGTTATGGCTAAGTCAACCCCACCTCTAAGTAACTGAGAGATGCATACATGTTCTTTCTCCCCTAGTGTGTATGTGGTATAGTCTCAAATCAGCCAGAAACCTGTTTCCTCCCCAGTGGTTCACAGACTACCCTTATAGGCGTGGCTCCTGCTCCCAGCTCTGACCTGGCCCTTTAACTGCATCTGGCAGGATAAGTGTGTGTGTGGAGCATCTGGGTCTTGAGGGTCTGCCTAGCCTGCATTACTCTTAGAAACAGAGTCAAATGTCTTTAGGACAGTTCAGGTACACCTCTGACATTAGCTATGTCTGTATGCGTGTGCAGATACTTCCAAGTAAAGCTGACGACTGCTGGGTGCCGGGTTCCAGCCTTTGCTGAATGATTACAGTGTGTGTGTGTGTGTGTGTGTTCTCAAGGCCACCGTGGAATTCTTAAAAGAAACAGTAGATCTGCGCATCACCTCTGAGAAACTAAAAATAGTTAAGAATAAAACGAAAGCTGGTTAGTGAACTCGTCTTGCTCTTAAAGAACAGAAGAAATCTTCCACAGGTGCTGGGGGTTGGGAGGAGCTTGGGCTCAACATTTCCAAGATGAAAGCTTTTTCCTGGTCAATTTCATTTTGCCCAAAACCAGACAGCAGGTTTGGTTCCTTGTGAAAGGTCCATGAATGGTGAGCCCCGGCCAATGGAGCAGTAGTTCACAGAGAATGTTGGCTCTCCAAGGAAGATCGCGGGTCCAGGGTAGCTGTCCCTTCTTTCTGAGTCATTGCCACCTTGTGGATTACAAAAGCTATTGGCTTTCTCCACACTTCCTTGCAATTTGGCTTTTCGTGGAGAGTGCACTCTGGCAGTGGATGGCTTGTGTTCGTCCCCAAAATGATCCCTGTTTGTTCAGCAACACCAAACTTCTCCGCTTGCAGTTCATTTATGATTCTGATGAGAGTGTTTTTTTTTTTTCAGGAAACACACATTTCACTTTTTGACCTAGGAGCATCTGTTAGAATTTTTTTTTTTAATACTACTTTGGCATTCTGAAAGTGTTAATGTCTTTCATATCTGTTTAATGCTATTTAGGGATATTTATGATCACCTCTTGGTTACTCGGGGTAAAGTATGTCGCAATTTTTTTTTAAACACACAGGAAAGCATTCACATGAGGAAACAGATTGCTTTAAACATGTGCTTCCTGTGACAGTAAAAAGAACAAATTAGATTCAACACTGTGTAATGAATGCAGAAATGTGTACATTTAAGCTTTTAAAGCTTTATGTTCAGTTTCGGTCACAACAACAACAACAAAAAATAAGCCCACCTGAAAAAGAAAAAAATCAAAGAGGACTCTAGCGTCCTCAGACTTCTGCAGTGCCCGGCAGTGGCATCCTCGCCTTTGTCTTGAGAATTCACCGAGCAGGATGTTCGTGCTGAAAAGGGCAAGAGAGAATGGCCCAGGCATTGAGAGATTATATGACGTTAGGTTCTGATCCTGTGCATTTAACGCAGAGAAACCAGCATGCATCAAGAGGGAAAAAAATTTTACTACTGTCTTACCACACCCCCATAAATAATGAAAACAAACAAACTCCCCCTCCCGAACCCAAAATAGTCCCCTACTTTTCATGGAAGAAAGAAAGAAAACCTGATACTCACTTGCTAGCTAGCATTTCCTACAGCTTAACTATGTAAGAAAAAGGTTCCTTATGTAATTCAGTTTCACCATGGAAGCTGGCCTGCAGGGAGTGATTGGAATCCGAGTTCATATTTCTAGTTAGATGCAAACGTTGAGCAGAGGCCGTGAATTCTGTCCCCGGTAGAAGAGACGCTAGTGGCCATTTCCCCCTGTCCCTCGAAAATGGTGCCTTCTCTATCCCCTGTGTTTTCACAGCTAAGGGTTTGTGGCATGCACACCATCTCTCTGGCCAAGGAGGACTAGGACAGAGTCCCTCAGGGGAGGGCATGTAGTTTGGGGACATCTGACTCTCTTACAGCACATACTGAGGCACTAATATCAAAACAGACTGCTTGTCGTCGCGCGGTGGGGTAGTGCTTTTTTTGGCTGCCGTGGTCCAAATGAAATGGGCAAGCTGCAGTCCGCTTGGCATCCGCATGGGCTAAGGGAAGCTGGGAAATGGGAGTCAGACTGTGAAGGCAAGTAACAGCCAATGGTTAACTTCCTTTTTGTGTGTCACTTGGCAGAGATGAGACTGACAGAGATTTTTTTTTTTTAGCGTGGGTGAGAGTTCAGAGCCCTGGGAAGAGACGGCGAAGCTGTTATTGTGTTTTCTCATACAGTTGACTTATGTTGATTTCTTGAGGCCACTACAGATGTTCCAGCAACCAGCTTCAGGAGATGAGTACATGACCGTCAGGTCAGACTGTGGATGAAAAGGTGATCGGAGGAGGAGTTGGTCCACAGTAAATCTTGCTGCTGATCAGTAGGCAGTCCTGGAGAAATTCGATTCCTCAGAAGGCAGTCACATGCCAAAACATAATACCGTGCCCTTCAGTGGATGCTCCCAAGCGCACAGACACCCAAAGATATTTTTAAAATTATCACCATTCCACACCCCTCATTTCACATAAAAGATTCAGTTCGATTTTGGACTCTGGAAATGCAGGGCTAAAATTGTCAGATTAGATGCGGCTAAAATGACCTCCTGCCTTCTGCGGAGGCTGTTACTCTTTGGTTAGCCACACTGTGTCTTTGAGGATTCTGGGGAAAGTGTTGTGGAGAATTTCCAGCCTTTTCACAATTTCCCTGTATTTCTCTGTTTGCAGAGAGCTGCTCCCCAAAGGCGAAAAGAGCGAGTTGCCATCTTGAGGAGGGAATTGCATGTTTAGTGAACACCAAATGGTCTCAAAGTTACTCTGGTTTGATGGTTGCTTTCAAATACTGTTTATTCCTCTCAAAACTTCTAAAACGTTTACACAAGATATCAGGAAAATGACCAACACCGACAACCCTAGAGCAGGGAAAGAGGCTTAGAAATAGAATATCATTTGTCTGATAATGAGACTGCATCTCTTAAGAGTTCGAGAGAATTCTGATTAACCTTTCTGTTCCCACATTCTCACATGAAATTAGCACACCTTTTAAATTATTATCTAGTATTTAAACACTAATTTTTTTTAGGCTTCTTAATGCAACAGGTTCTAGAGACACCAAAAGTGTGGTGTAGGTTTTGAAAAAAACTTCATTTTTCTTACATTTTAAATGTTCTGTTTGTGCAAAATTTCGAGAATCACCATAAGGGCTTCTTTGCATTTTTAATTTAGTAACTAACATATGAATAAATTTGCATATTAATTAGTTGCAGATTAAATCATGCATACATAATTGCCTCCTTACTGTGTTTAATGTTTGTCAAAATCTCCAGCCTGGTTTGATGGATGTCGTATGAAAGATTACAATTTGATGTACCCTTGGAAGTATTTACACCAATAATGCAAGATTCTTAATAGCAGAAATCTCTAGTTATATACAGTTACTAATAAACATGTAAGATAGGTACATGTCCCTTTGACTAAATTTTTTTCTTTGCACCAAATCATTTACTATTCATAATCATTAATGCATCTCCTAATTATACAGCATATGTCTGTTAACCCTTTAGTTGCCGATATTCTAATAGCAGCTTCTTTCTTTTTCTTGTCCTCTAAAGAAAACCAAGGATTTGATAGAATTCAGATAACACTGTTACTTTTTGCTTATTTCTGTTCTGTTGTATAGACACAGCTGCTCGGCCATGTATTTTAACATCCAATTAAGAATTATATGAGCACTTTATATTTTCTAGTTAAATATCAACAAATGACCTGACCTGATAGCTGCTAGGTTTCCCTCTTTTATCAAATGTGAGAATAACTCATGCATTTCAGATAGTTCATAGTTAGTGGTTAGAACAAAATATATTGATATCACGTATATTTTATTTAGGAATATAACTAATACAAGTATAATTAGGTGTTATATTTTATTCTGAATATTATAACACATTTAATGTCTGATCAGAAAGTGACTGTGATTTTTCTGTCGTTGTCCTGAGATCTTCACATTTGAAAATGTCTGCACCATGGGTGTTCTTCATTTGACATAGTGGCAGAACATCATTAAATATTTTTTTGAAATTAATTCTTCAGTTATTCGAGTATTTAAGCTTTCTTTCATTCATATAAAAAGTAGACCAACTAGCTTCCCCCTGCTTCTTTAATATCTAAGCTGCTTATCACACTATCATCCTACATTAATGAATATTCCTACTGTGTAAAATATTATCCAAAATGAAGGTGTTGATGTCATTTTAATGTGAAATTAAGTTCATAACACGCAATGAGAGACAGTGTACACAGTTCCGCTTCACAGTTCTCGTTCAAGGTTACTGAGCTTCTGAGGGTTAAGTGTACATTTTAAAATTAGTTTTAAATTGAGGTTGGGAATCTGGAAAATGTTAATTCATTTGGACACTAACATCGAGGGGAAGGGAAACTAAGGCACAGGCCAACTGTACTGCTTCGACTGTGCAGGGACTAGGTGCAGGAAAGGCGAAGGACATGTTTTGGGAAACCTCTTTTAAATATGAGAACTTGCTGACACATTCTGTGTTCTGCAGCCGTCATAACATCTGACTTGTACCTGTTTTACTGCCGAGTGTGTCACATTTATACGCCTCATAAAAATACAGAGATTAAGATGAGGCAAAAACATAAATAGCTGATTTCCTTTATTTGAATTGCACGTAGGAGAAATAATATCCCTTGGTTGCTTATCCCAGGAACGTTTTCTTTCTCTTTACAGGACCAAAAAAAAAACAAACAAAAAAAAAAAACAAAAAAAATAGTTATTGATTTAGCAAAACATCGTTTTGCAGCATGAAATAGCACATTAAATTATTTAGCAATGTGGAGACGAAGTGAAAGCTGCAAACACTCATAAAAGAAGCAAACAGTCAGACCCGAAACATATTTGCGCACAGCCATTGTGCCTAGGTAATTCAGGGCATATGGTATGTAAATGATGTTTGGAGATCCTTGCCAAATCTGCACACAATGGGATAAATTAAGGACAGGTTTCCCTGGGTGTCAGTCCCATGACTGTGGCCCGAATGCTCTGCCCCGATGTGTGTGCCTTGTTCTAGCCTTTTAGCAAGTGCGGCACTCAGCATTCAGTGACCAAATCTGGTCCTCAGCCGGCTCCTAAGGCCTTATTTGTAATTCCCAAGAACTGATTTATGATTAAATTTAAAATATAACACCACTTTGCCAAACTTTCTTCTTGTTCCCACATTTCAAAAGTAAGAGCTGAATAATTCATCAGTATATGTTTGGATACTAAGCCATTTTTAAATGGATCTTCTTGACAATGGAAGCTGAACTCTTCTTGGCCACTGAAATAAGAAAGGGACTCCTAAGTTTGACTTTTCTCAGGTTCAGGATAAAAGTGTTTTCTAGAACAGAAAGTGAATTATTTTGGACATTTACAAATTATAGTTCCATGTTAGTCTAGTCACAATTTATGAATTCCACCTGATAATTCAGATAATTGCTAACACTTTTATTTTTGAATTACATTTGGAAATGCATGCTCTCATTTGCAGGACAGAGAGGGCACCAAGCCCTTCTCCATTTATAGCTCATTTTAAGGAACCAAAAGGTGGCTCTGTTTCATTTTCACTGAATGGAATTTGTTTACTAAGATGGGGGTCTTAGCCCACGAGTTTTAATGCTTCACTTATCCGTTTTGATTAATCTTGGAACAGTGTAGATGGAGATTGTGCATAACGCCCAGGTCAGGTCCATTATAGAACTTGATTATTGGAATAAATATAAAACTTGCATATTCTAAATAAAAGTTATTCCAGGATATTGTATTCTAAGATATTATTTTATTATGAAGAATGCTATACATGAATAATTTTAAGAGGTAATGCCCTTAATTATGTTTTTATTTGAATAAAAATTTGGGCTCTGTCCCTGTTGTTAACCATTTCAATTATGCAAAAATAGTATACTAATAATTATGTACAAAATGGAAATAGTCCTATTCCTTGTAGCATTGCTCTGCAAAATAGATAAAATTAGAGGAAAAAAAATATTTCTGAGATCAACCTAAATCAATACTGCTTTATGGCAATTCCAGGTCTAAATTAATGCAAGTGGTTGTGAGCCTAAGGGGTGTACATAATTCCATGGAGCCTATAGTTGTGAACTCAGGCAGAGTTATTCTGTGGTTGTCCCTCGCTTCATTGAAGCTACTGTGCACAGCTGTGCTTCCACCTCTACAACAGAGAGCAAAGCAATATTCATTGGAAAATAAAGCTCATCTTCCTTTCAACTTTATGGAGAACTCACAGCCTCCAAAAACAACAAAAGAGTAATCACAAGTTGAGATTCCAGAGCCCAGATTAAATGAATCACACAGGAGGGTGCTATGGCTTGAGCTTCCTCCCATAGTAGGAGCATCGTGAGGGCCGATGTGTTAAGCATCATAGCAGCGTAGGTTTAAGTGACAGTCTGTGGACTGGATATGAAATGAAACACCTGTGCTTCATTCAGAGAAATGAAGGTGTATCTGGAGATGTAGAAGAGAGTTGAGATTTTCTGTTTCTTCAAGGTTTTCTTGTTGTTGTTGTTGCAAAATCATAAATGATAAGGATAAAACATCTCAATCATAGAATTATTTTATGAATTCTTTTATGAATTGTTCAGTTCAAAATGATTAGCAGTTATTTTTGAAGAAAAAATAAGAATAGAAAGAGCGAGTTAAATGAAACTTGCATCTTTCTATACAGCTAGGCATGGCAAGTGTAAGATTCTGGCAATTTCCTTTGAAACGTGATAATTAGGACTTCTATAGCAACCTGTACAGTTGCCTATAGTATAGTATTGTATTGCTCCTGGATGTTTTCACTAGTGATGTCAATAAGTTAAGAGGCTTTCTAAAAGATTAAGCCATAGAACAATGGCTTGATGTAGTGTTGACTTTGTGGCACAATATTCTTAGTTAAGGCTATTGAGAGTATATTATTACATGTATACACTTCCTGTATGGTAAGTAGATTGAACACAGTGAGCCCTTGCTAACAATTATGGCACATGCATGTCTGCATTTGAAATCCATTTCATGTTTGTCTTTACAGAATGCTAATGCCTTTCTTACATAATTCTAGGAAGAGGTTCTAGTTATAATTATAGTGAAAAGTGCATCAGAGAATTAACTAGGAACGGATGATATAATTTTAATTCCCCAAAAGGGTGTCTAAACTCCCCAAACATTAAGAAACTGCTAGCAACCAGTAGAAGTGGACATCACTGACTCATGTCATCGCATACCCACTTAGAATAGAATCCTTTGAAGGATCAAATGTTGTGTAGAAAAATCAACAAATACTCAGTATACATCTAATAAGTACTAGTCAGTGGGCAACCATCACAAAGTCGTAAGCAAAGATGACCTCAGTTGTTTGTTCAAGCAAGCACACCTTTTATAATGTTTTAAAGAAGCCTAGTACCAGTATTTTTCATTGTAGAGTAATAAATGCAGAAATTATATGACTCTTAAAAATCCAGTGATCGCAGTTACATCATAAATAATATAATCACATCTCCCATGATAGCATACCATGCAACATAGAAGCAAAGCCAGCCATATGTCACTGCAATTATTATTGAGTTTCTTTGTTATCAGCATGTTTCTTTTAACAATGAGACAAAATAACATGCATTTTTTTCTATAATGCGTAGAATCTAGTTAAATAGAATGTTTTGGCAAGGAAAACAAAGCCAAAGTTAAATAAACGAGAAGGTGTGTTAAGAATGTTTCTTCTTTGTTCTCTTCCACAACAAGGGGCAGTAGTGTCCAGCCATGTGAGAACGAGGTGTCCCCCAAAAAAAAGATTTGTGAGATCAGATGTTTAAGGTAGAATATGGCTTACATAAGTAGACATGACCTGACCTGCCAGGGAAAACCGAAGACTCTGTGAAATGATCAGGAGTGTGTGTCACACGTGCTAAGCAACTTAACAGTGTCCCCTCTCAAAGTGGTAGTGCATATATCCATTTTTATGTCTGTGTCATTTTGTTGGCACTGCCCACTGCTCCACAGGAAAGAAGAAGGTAGGCTGTGTCCTTCCCCAGCCCCCTTTGGTAAAGTGTATGTGGGAATGAGCGTGCTCTCTGGCAGCCCTGCCAATACAACATTCTCTACCTTTGTATTTCTGTCGCTTATCCATACAAGTGAGAGAAAGACCAGACTTAGGAAATCAGTTATGATTAGAACATCAGAGCTTGTAGAATTATTATCATATTTGTGTGTTACAAGTAAAGTAAACAGGGTGCTATTGATTTGGGGGGGGGCTAATACTATTTTCATTTTTTGTTTGTTTTAAGAAATATATTCTCAGTCTGAAGCTAGTTAAACTGTTTATCTGAGAAATCTCCTCTCTGAACTTGAGGTTTTTACTTCTCTTTTTTTTTTCTTTTTGTTTTATTCATTTGACAGGGTATGTAGCCCTGGCTGACCGGGAACTCAGTATGTAGGCCAGGCTAGCCTCGTCATCTTCTGCCTGCTAGGTATTAAAATAAAAACTAGGATTAAATATGTGTACAACCAACTGGGCACTGGTGGCTCACACCTTTAATTCCAGCACTCTGGATGGAGAGGCAGGTGGATCTCTGTGAGTTCAAGGCCAGCCTGATCTACAGAGTGAGTTCTAAAATTGGCTCCACAGCTACTGGGAAACCCTATCTCAAAAAACAAAACAAAACAGAAAAAAAAAATGTGCACAACCACACCTGGCAATTTCTTACTTAAAAAAAAAACTTTAAATTACACTTTATTCATTTATTTCATGTGCATGGCATGATATGCCTGCGGATATCAGGGGGTGACTTTCATGAGTTGGTATTCTTCCTCCGCCACATTGGTTCTGGGGTTCAAACTTAGACCCTCAGTCTGTCAACAGGTGCCTTCACTTTATGTGTGTCTCTAGTCCTGTGGACTTGATTCCTGTCATCGTGGAAAGAAAGCAAATGAACGTGTTGCCTTCCTTCCTTTGTTCCTTCCTTCGTTCGTTCGTTCGTTCCTTCCTTCCTTCCTTCCTTCCTTCCTTCCTTCCTTCCTTCCTTCCTTCTCTTCCTTCCTTCTCTTCCTCCCTTCCTTCCTTCCTTCCTTCCTTCCTTCCTTCCTTCCTTCCTTCCTTTTCTCTCCTCCCTTCCTCCCTCTCTCTTTCCTCAGTAAGCAAATGTGTCAGAGCTCTGATTATCATCTGTGACATCTGTAACATTCTCGTGCTGGTGCTGTGAGATAGGGGTGTGATTTATTTAATAGCCGTCCATGTTGTTCAATATTTGTAGGATATCAAGTATATCCTTGAATGGTCCCCATCGGAAAATGTCGGTCCAGTGTGGTTCTGGATCTTAGAACCTTCCAGCTTCCACACAGTCTGTGGTGACAGTCTGTCTGTTCCTCAGAAATCACAGGATGATGGAAGAGGTTCTGCGTGGTCAGAGATGAAAATAACTTTCAATTGTTCTGTACATTCTGAATTGATTTTCCTGAGATCCTTTATTAGAAACAAATGAAAGAAGTTGTTGGGGGAGACTTTCAGCTCTATGGCTTATTTTTGATAAGGAAGAATAGATGTAGATAAACCTAGAACTCGTCCAGATTTCAGAAGCAAGTTAGAATTCACCTAGCATTTACATTTGCTTTCGATTCTAACTCTGCATTCTCCCCCTTGCCCAGTGAGCCCACACATACAGGTGACGGGAAAGGACGGCTTGACTCCTGCGCCCTCTCTTGAAGAGCCACAATCTTTAGCTTTGCTTAAGTCTTTCTTGTTTTGTTTTGGTTTTTGGTTTTTTTGAGACAGGGTTTCTCTGCGCAGCCTGGCTGTCCTGGAGCTCACTCTGTAGACCAGGCTGGCTTTGAACTCAGAGATCTACCCGCCTCTGCCCCCCTCCCCCGAGTTCTATGATTAAAGGTGTGCCCCCCCAGGCATTGATTAACACAAATACCATCAACCTATTTTTTCTCTTTGTCATGTTTAATAATTTTCATCATAAAATATGTAAACATTTAGTAAATGTACTAATGTTCCTATGCAGAAAATTTTGTTTTAGGAAGCCTTATAGAAAAATACATATTTTGTGACATAAATACATATATAATACTGTCAAAGATATGAGAAACCACTAATTATATGCAAGTTATTACTAATAACTGAAGGATGCACAGTGTCTGTACTAAATGGGTAAAGCTGAAAATTCCTGAGCCCTCCTTTTGCATTTACTTCATGATGGCGTTGAATACATAGGTAAGCAGTCATGGCTTTCACGTTCCCAGCAGGTGCCGAAGCACATGTCACATCCTTAGTAAAGGACTAAAGGTAGAATAACTGGCCGATTATTGTAAGCCATTTTTCAGCTTAAGTATTTTATAGTTGTATTTGGAGAAAACCAAATGCTGACATTTCGGGAAATGAATGTCACTGACTGGGGAGCAGTTTGCTTGCAGTGTGGTGCGGATAACCACAGTGCTGAACTGGAAGGATGGTTTAGCAGGTGAAGCGTGAAGGCGCAAGTTCAGTCCCTGACACTGACGTGATGGTAGGAGAGAATAGTCTTCCATGAGTTGTCCACTACGTGCACATACGTGTACACACATGCCTGTACTCGCATTTGCTCATGCGCGTGCACACACACACACAAAACAAAAAATAAAGAAATATGAAATGTAATCTTTAAAAAAAAAAAAAAAACGCCCTGCTTACTCCTTTGAATCAGTTATTTTGCCCAGCCATGAAGGGAAGTAAGATCCTCACTCCACATTCCTTCTGGACGGTCACGACTCATCATGGTTAAACTGGTCAAGGGTTAAAAGTTGGCATATGTCAACACCAAACTTTCACTGAGCAGTTCTTATTTTAATGTTGTTTGTGTTCGATAAATGCTCGTGCATTTATTTCAGCTTATGTAGCCGAGACTCAGAATTTTTTCTTAATTGTGATGTAGCTTCTACTGAGCATGTCTTCTGAGACCCTCATGAGACTTGCCTGGAGCCTGGTCTCTTGATGAAGGTGATGCAAGCCTGTGTCACCTGTACAGATATGTTCATACCTGTGTTTACATGTAGAGCGAGGACTTAAGATAAATAGAACCAAAGGGTCACTTCCAGGTCACTTAGAGTTGAGGAGCACAGGCTTCGGACAGGGATGAGTCACTGACCAGTGTGGCCCATCCCACTGCCCTTAGGGAGACCAAGAGTCATCTGTTGCTCTTTCCTCCTTAAAATGCCTCCAATGCTAGCACAAAATGATTGGTTTCCAGAAGAATCTTTATAAAACAGGAACATGAAACAGACACTTGAACGACGACATGTGCACACTTCGCTTCACTTTAAAGTTTCCTCATTCTTAGCACCTATACTTTCAATTAGAATCATGGCCAGAGATCGGCTCTGTAGTATTTGAAAGTTGTTTGTTCTCTGTCCAGCAATTTGCTGTTCTACTTGCTCAGTGATGTCAAACTATTAGATGTAATCAACAGAAACCTCAGGAAATTGCTAGAATTCCACTCCAGAGGGGGTTCACAGCCCTAGACAATTAGTCTATTTTGAATGAAAATTACTTTCATTGTGATGCTACCCTCACCCCGATTATTGAGCAATGTTTTGAGAAGCCAAATATCTATTAGTAAGTTTTTTTTAAAGTATGTTATTCTGTTGTTCATTTCTGTGTACAAATTCCAGTAAGCTTCATCAACCCATTTTTAGTCAAAAAAAAAAAA
Source organism: Alexandromys fortis (assembly GCF_014885135.2). NCBI lineage: Eukaryota > Metazoa > Chordata > Mammalia > Rodentia > Cricetidae > Alexandromys > Alexandromys fortis. The sequence goes on along the minus strand of NW_026068077.1, from coordinate 1,664,758 downwards.
AAATAAAATAAAAGGGAGGGGGTTCCAAGTAATCCATTCCTTAATGTAACAAATAGTCAGACTCTGAATTTCCCCTTTAACTTTGGAGCAATTTTTTTTTTAATTCTGTGCATCAGAACGAAGTTGTCCTTACCATTTTGTTTGATTCAGATTTGCGGTATGCCTGCAAGCTCGCCGTCTAGGAAGTGCGGCAATCTGCGTCAACTTCCTCAGCCGCTGCTTTCATATTGTCCGGTGTGACGCTTCCTCATTGTACAAAAATAGAAGTAGTTTGTTGGTATGTGATGCTTAGAGACTGGCTGTGGATGACACCGGGTTAGGTTAAACGATTTAAAAAATAATTCAGTTCTCCCAGGGGGAAGAGGCTGATGCCCCGGGGGGGTGGGGGAGGAGAAAAAAATTAAAAGCACAATGAGTTTCTTCTCCTTAAATAAGATTTTCTTTCTGTCTTCAGAAGCATTGTTGTGTTCTCTCCCATGATTTTATTTAATATTTGAGCTATTGGATGCTGTGCCCGAATGTTGAAGTTACTCATACTTGTATGAACATGAGGAACAGAGGTATAAACTTCATCTGAGTCCAGCTTGTAATTCCTACCAGATTGACACAGGCCTGTCTACAAGCTGATGTCCAACTTTAGTTATCATATAGTGGGTTAGCTCAGGCTGGCCCATCTGTAAGTGGAATGGCACCTTAGACCTCTGGCTTGGCAAATTTCATAGCCCTTGAGTTATGTAATGGCATGCCCATGGAATTCACAGAAAGGTGAAATAAGGGAGAAGAATGGGACAGTGTAGTCAAGTCAAAGGATGTGCACGCAGGATTCAGGAGCCAGATTTTCACATTGGTTCTGTGTGCCGCCCAAATAGCAAGTATGTCTCCCAAATAGCAAGTCTGTGCAGCTGCTAATAATCCTACCAAATGCAAAACGGGGAACTCGGAACTCTTTTTCCCAAGGAGGAAGAATATGACCCAATGGTAGAAGTCAAATATTTATGGAACAAATCTCGTTCAAACCAAATATCCTTCACTGCTTACCTTAGCCATCAGAGTGAAGGACTTACAATCAATATGCCCACAAGCTCTCTGTCCAGCCATGAAGAGAACAAATATTTGGGCATGTCATAAACTATTTGAATGTCTACACGTGAACCCATGCCATAAAAGAACCGAGTTGAAGATTACATTGGAACTCACACCCAGGAAGCCACGGCAAGAATTCAATTTCTTAGTCTCTCTGCTCATGTTTTGATATATTTGTGTAGGAAAAACGACTTCCAAATGAAGCCGGTGTATGTGGTAGCCTGTGTTAAAAAAAATTACGGTGCCACAAGAGCAAGTTCATGTCACGGGATTGGTGGGGAAGACTTTCACTTTGTCTGAGCATCCTTTGGCAATTAATTTTTTACATTTTTATATCATTATTTTACATATACATTTAAAAATAAATTTACATATTTATTGTGTGTGGTTGCATATGTGTGTATGTGGAGGTCAGAGAACAATCTGTAGAAATCCATTTTCCCCAACATGTGAATACCAGGGACCAAACCCAGAAAGTCAGCCTTGGTGGCAAAAATCCCTCATGTGTTTAGCCACCTTGCCAACCTTTACCCAAGAGTTAGTAATATCACATTTATTTGTTTCAGACAGGTTCATCAATTTTTTTTAAGAATATTTATTTGAGTGTATATTCTCTTAATTGATGAACATAGTAAGTACAATAGAGTCTAATGAAACTTAGTTTTAGTATTTTTCAGTGTATGTGTGCATGTGTGTATGTGTGTGTGTATGTGTGCATCTGTGTATGTGTATCTGTGTTATGTGTGTGTGTGTGTGTGTGTATGTGTGTGTTAGAGTGGTGGTGCACATTAGTGCAGAAGCTCACAGAGACCACAGGGTTCAGCCCCCCCTGGAACTAATTACAGGCAATAGTTAACAGGCTAGGAATCGAACTCTGGTCCTTGGGAAGAGAAGTAGGTGCTTTTCCCAAGGGGGAAAATAATTACAGTAGAACTCTTCATTGCTTTTTTATGGCACATAAAAATATTTTACATTTTAAACATCTCAATATCAAGACAAAAATAGAGAGATACGGACAGAACGATTCATTGGAGTTCACTACTCGATTGCAAAACAGTCTCAACTTGTGGTCATCACAGTGAATGAGAAAAGACAGAAAGAGGGAGAGAGGTAAAGCTGGGAGGGGGTCAAGAGAGAGGCAGAGGGAGGGAGGAGAAAGCCTGACTGTCCATGTCCATATGTCTGAGATTCTCTGTACCTCACTCAATATTTTGGTAATTAGATCTGTAATAAAGTTGCATGTAGTCAGACCCAACAGGACTTTTGTCACCTCACTTTAATTTGGATATGAAATATTAACCCCTCATTAACAAGAAACCATCAGAGCTCACTCAGAATTATCAGAGTACAGTAGTTCCTGTGTAAGCATTTCCTGTGTGCAGACCCACATGGACTTAGCTTGAGTTAAATCCCTCGTTCATAGTGACTCCTGCTGGAGAGCCAAAGTTATGAATCCACACGACTGTCTCCGGTCCTCAGTGCTGCAGGGGAGCTTAGATAACCTCCTCCCGCTGCTGTGGCAAGATTTTCGGGTCTTTTCTCATCCTAGATGTGGAAACACACTTTTGAATCCTAAAGCATCACTAGAAATCAATGTTCAGTATCTTAGGCTGCATACGCACTTCTCAGCTAATGGTCTAAAATTTTGATTAGGTATATGCTTGATGATGAGTTTAACTTGGCCTTGTAATTTTATGTTTTTCTTTTTATTTTGGTAGTAAACTTCCGGGATCTAAGACCTTTCAGGATAGTGATTGTTCTCTTGCACAGAAGAAACAGGGAGATGAGGAAATGTTCTCTCATTTAGAGCGCACAGCTAATCTGTTGAGGGAGCTGTCTGCTCTCCTTTGTGTCCCAGAAGGAGCCAGTGTTTGACATTAAGGACGATGCTAGCCAGCACTTCCACCTGGGCTGTCTGGTGTGGCCTGGGTCCCTGTGCTGTAGAGTAGCAATGGCGTTAGTCTTACATTGATAGTCCAGACCTCCAGTAGGAGTGATCTGGATGCCATAACTTTGTGCATCTCCTGGTTCCCTTGCTTCAGTCTCTTTTTGGTCTATTATATGGCATTTAAGGCTTTTCTATTTTAATCCCCTGTCTTGAAAATAAGAATGGAAACACCTCCCACAAAGTACCTGTTGTGAAAATTAAACAAGTGAAGGTCTTTTGCTCTTTAAAATTGCTTACCTTTGTAGATGTATTGAGTACTGTCTTATCAAGAAAACTGGTGGGATGCTTATTTGCCAGAATGTGATTTTTATGTATATTCTTGCTTATTTCTTTTGCTATTAATCACTGGATTGATGGATAGCCCCATCTCCTAGTTCATGTCATTTGCTGAATTCAGTTATGCTAAGTAAAAGGGACCAGCATTGTAGAAGTCAATAATAGAGGGGCAGGGACTCCGAGTACTTAGAAACTTTTAAGTGATCGGTGATTTAAACAAGAACACAGAGTTGTCATGTCCTGCTAAGTTATGTTATGTGGTAGCGAGAGGCACGCCATTCCTTCCGTGTGGCCAACCATCATCCATCCGTCTATTCGTTCTTCAGCTCGTATTTAGACCCTTCCCCTACTTTATTTTGGCAGACATGTATATGCATTTTAGGTTTATTTAGACTCTGCAATTATATAATTTTTCAGTTATTTTTCTGGGGGAGATGGATAGAATCTGCTTTAATGTGCTCTGCGGTTGGGGGTTTACTTCTTCCACAATTATTTCAAGATTGTTACTACGTGAATGAAAGCAGTGATCATTAGTCATAATTTTGATTGTGTTCAGGCATCTGCTTGTATCTCTTGGTCCCATGCCTCTGTTAGGAAGAATGTTGAACTATCTGAGTTGTATTCTGTCCTAGGATGGAGCTTCCCTGGAAGATGGGAATTGTTTTCAAAGTGTTTGTGCAGTGGCTGAATCAATGAATATATTAACCAAGGATCTGTTTTCAAGAACTGTAGGATTTGAGTAGCTACTTGTTCCGTTATGTGATTCATTCACCCCATGAGATCTTACTGAATGTCTGCCTACCTTTCTGGGGCTGTTACACCATTGCCTTGGGAGTATCTGTTCAAAGAACCCTCAGTCTTGTGTGACATCGTAGATGTGTGTTGCAAGCACCAAATGTGCTTCGCCTCAAATGTATCCTATCAAGGAATATTTGGAAAAAAAATAACACATGGTTAACTAGATTCTAGAAAAAATGGTATTGACATCTTTTAGTGTTCAGTTTTATTGTTTAATAAATATTGATGGCTAGTTTCACCATCTACCACATCCCCAATGATGATTGGTAGTTACATGCCAGAGAGACTACTAGCCCCGTGTTTAGCCTGGCTGTCATCTCGGTGATGAAAGAGGGGCCTCTTTGCTGAGCCCCTGCTAGTTGGCCGTCCACTGATGGAAACCATAGAAGGCCTCTTCAGGGTCTCTTACAAACTGGCTGCTTAAGATCAATACTTTGTTTTAAATTCCTATCAGACACAGGGAGTTTCGCATATAGCTTCAGTTGTCTGTGCTCACTCCCTAGGATGCACACTCAAAATTCATCACGAAGGGTGTTTCTCTTACAAAGACAACTTTAAAGTCCGAGATGGAAGAACTGTCTCAGTTGACAAGGCACTGACCTGAGTTCTGCCACTGAAATGTTCCCCGAGGTCAGCAAACCAAACCCCAGACACTCCTGGATGATAAGGCACCCTGTCTTCCTGGGTATAATTCATAAACAACCCATCAAATTTGTAACCTTTATTAACCAATACAAATGTTAGACTATTTTTGCATCCATTAATGAATCCTGAAAGTTTAATGCTCTAATCAGTCCTATTTTAATTATTTTTACTTCCAGATACCAGACTGAAAGACCTTAAAGTCTATTTCACGTTATCAAATTATTGATTTGTATCATTCTTAAAGAAATAAGATCTTCAAGTTTAAAACTATGAATTATAGCCCACTGAAGTATAACTGATGGACATTTACATGTTCGCAAAATATGCAAGAAAAGAGGTTTAATGTAGCTAAAAGAGATAGTCGTTTATGGAAATAGTTCAGTGTTTCTAGCAGTCCCATCCAGGAAGTTAGGTAAGATCTAGAAACAGTCCTATGAGAACAACAAAGGAATAAGAGTAACAACCCTACCCCAACTTCTCTCTCCAAATTCCCGCGTCTCTCTGAGTTCTGGTTTTTACACACTGTCCTTTAGTAGTGAGCACCCTGGCCTTGGGTGTTAAACACGGAGGGTGGTTTAAAGGGTACAAATGGGATCCCATCAGATTGACAACTAACTGTTCTAATGAGGAAAAAATCCCCAAAGCATGAAATTTGAATGAAATGTGTGATTATAATTCAAGTACTGTTTACAGAAACCTCTGGGGACCTTCCAAACAAATGCGGAGCAAGTGAGTTAGACAAACCTCTGGGCCGTGTGTGTGTGTGTGTGTGTGTGTGTGTGTGTGTGTGTGTGTGTTAGTGTCGGCGAAACTTTCCACCCTTAGTTAGGCTTTGCTCTATAGTCCACCGCAGCCCCTCGTTGTCTATTAATACTGTATGTGTTTTGTTACCGTGCTGAGTTGTAAGGAAATAGGTGCTTTGCATTATTAAAGTTTTTTTCTGAAGAGGAGATGTGTGCTCAGTGGCATTTGCCTCGGCATATGCAAATGATTTGGTTTCATTTGGGATCAATTCCCAGAGGCCCTCCTTTCCTGTGATGCTCTGAATTTGGCAAGCTCAAGTCAGCCCATCTCTCCCCCCTCCACCTCTTTCTTTCCTTTCCTTTTTTTTTAAATTCCCCTTTTGTTAGTTGATATATTTTTCAAAAGACAACAAAAATATCCTCCTGCTTGTTAGAAACCTTGCAATTCTATTATTATTCAGTCATGATCAATAAAGGTGAAGGAAGGTTTTCATTTTTCTAAAGTTTAGTAAAATTTAAGTTTACAAAAAAAAAAAAAAACCGTGCACGGAACGCTTGTTAAAATATTTATGCAGAAATCAGGCTCCCGGGATGAGATAGAACTCTGAAAACGTGGTCTCTAAGGTGCCTTTTTAGGAATTGGCAGCTGTGAGCTATTGGTAGATTCGGACTTAACCAATAAACTTGCCTTAGAACGCAGCAAACAAACAAGCAAGCTTAAGTTGCAGCTGGGTTCTCCATTGCCCCAGCACTCCAGACTGGCAGGGTGTGTGGGTTTGGGGTGCCCAACCCCAAGGAGGGAAAGCTTGGCCTCGTGGCATTCAGCTAGCTTGCTTTTGACCACGCAGCCAGCCTTGGCATGGCAAGGTGAAGTTCATTGGCGGGCAGCTACCCTCTGCCCTGGGTCTGAGAGCCTAGGGCTTGCCGAGCCCTGGGCCGGCCCCGCTGTTACTCTGTTTCATTCCGCAACCCGTTTTTGTCCGTTGTTGACCAAGCAGCCAGAAAACACTGCCCCCTCTCTCTGTATGAGCGAGGTCAGAGACGTGGTGGTTTTTTTTTTTTTTTCTTTTTCCCTTCCTCCACTCCCCCCCCCCCTCCCTTTCTCCGAATCGAGTTCTCAGGCAGCTGCGTACAATGCTGGGAGCTAGCCAGCAGCAGAGACAGATGGCAGAGTTATTAGATGTGCATCGTACGATTCCCTTCCTGCCACTCGCTTTTTAATCAAATTAAAACAAAAAAGAAAGAGAGGGAGAGAGAGAGAGAGGGGGAGTCAATTAACCGCATTTGTATTCTGCTCAATAATGGACCCTGTTCCACTTTTACCCTAAGGCAGTTGAGTGGAAATTTTAGAGAAAAAAAGGGGTGCCTAAAAAAAAGAAAGAAAAAGCAAAAACCAAACAAAAAAAGAGGGAGAGAGACACACACAGGGACAGAGAGAGAGAGAGAGAGAGAGAGAGAGAGAGAGAGAGAGAGAGAGCGCAAGAGAGCAAAAGAGGTGAAGCCTGCAGGAATTTGTAGGAATCGGCATTATTCGAGGAACTGAACTGATAAAAACCCCTCGGAAAAGTTGAAGCGATCTCGAGTGCTCGGCTGCTGCGCTGCACAGGCCGGGCCGCCTTCCAGCCTGCGCGAGCGAGCGAACTTGAGCGTCTGACAGCAGCGCCGCGGCCTCCCCCGCCCGCCAGGAATGGTCTCTTCCTGCTTTGCATATTCACCACGCTTGGCCCGGCCATATGGGAAAATGCAACTGAAGGAATTGTTGTGAAAAAAGGGACAGCGAGTTTGAAATAAAAGTTGTTAGAGTGGTACTGAGGAGAAAAAAGAATCCGAGGCCATGTACTGCGCATACACCATCCCGGGCATGGGCGGCAACTCTTTGATGTACTACTATAATGGGAAAGCGGTAAGCGAACTCGGCTGCGAGGGGCATTGGGGACAAGTTTTATGGTCACAGGGATGAGCATCCTAGGCGGGGAGCATTGTTTGCGAAGTTGTGCAGGGCTGCCGCACCTTTCTCGGTGCCATGAAATATTTATCATCCGCGAGCCCTAGGATGTTACTGTTGCCTGTTTCCTTTTTTTTTTTTCTGTCCCCCAGTATAGAACCGTCGATGCTTTTCAAGGCTTCTGAAAGTAGATACCAGAGAGAAAGTTTACAGTCAGGTAAACTTAGGAGGCGGTGCGATTTGAAGTAATAATGATAAAACAGGGTCTTTGAGCAAATTCTTTTTGTTTTCAAATGATTGGAAGGAGGAGCAGATTATGAAGAGAGCCGAGAGAGCCCAAGTTAGCCTGAGAGAAAACTGGGGGTAAGTTTCTCTCCGGACTGAGGTTTTGTGCTATCTAAAGTCGTACTAAGTTGGAAGCCTTGGGTAGCGGAGAGGCGATAAGAGGTTAAAATAGACTAAAAACTTAAAACTGACATATCTGATGGGGTAGATTATATAAGCTTATTTTTTAACCCAAAAAAGGAAAGGGGGTTGGGGTGAGAGTCTGGTCGTGCATGTAAGGATACTCTAAGTTATTTGTGCTGTGTGGCGTTTTCCTCTATTTTCCCCCTTCTAACAGAAAGGCTTCATTTAAGCGGGGAAAGTGCCTAGTATCTTGTGCATAACCTCAGCAGAAGGTTTATACTTGCCATCTGGAGATTTTAGGGTTTTGTTGTTGTTGTTTTGTTTTTTGTTTTTCCTTCGCCTGGGCCCTCTGAAGGAAAGGGATTTCAATATTTTTTGAATTGGTATGTGGTGCTCTTCAAAGAGTTGGGCAGTGGAGGAGCAAGGTTTTACTTTAAAATAGCGAAGAATGGGGTAAGGGTGAGAAACAGCCATTTAGAAACTGTTTTCATTTTGTACTTTGAACTTACATTTGAGCTGATCTTAATAAGTGTGTGCTAGTTGGGCCAAAAGGGACCCATTAGAGCTTTCACGAAGGCCCAGTTCAGCTGTACTGATTGGCGCAAGCAAATAAAATGTGTGTGTGCTGTTGTATGCATGTAAGCCTATATATATTTGTGTGTGTGTATACAGATACACACACATATGTACACACAGATGTATGCACAATGCTTATTTCTAGTGGGCTACACTGGTATGTATACATATACATAAGCATTTGGGAGTGGAGTTTAAGGAAGCTTAACAGACATTCAATTCTGCGAATAAGCCACTGTTGAATTAGTATTTTATTTCGAAGTGTCCGTCAATCACAAGTTTGTAAACACTATCCCTTTTAAAGTCCCCTTTAAAGAATATCGCATGTAATCTGAACAATAGTTAAATGTGGTAAATAAAATAGGTTTTGAAGTATGTGGCCTGGATTTTAAGTTGATCAGTGTTTAAAGCAGTGATCTTAAATACTGGAATTGTTTAACTCATTTTCTAAAAAAAAAAATTATAGCTGAACTGCAGTTGTTAGGGATTCATTCCTACGTATTTAAGGCTGTGACCTGCTGTCTCTCAGACATGTCCAGACACACCATAATCAGTACCATTTGACGAACCTTTTCCTGTTCACTTTACCACTGATGATGCCAGTGTGATCTACAGGCTTCTAGAAGTGGCTCTGAAATAGTAAGACAGAGCCCAGAATTCTGTTGCCCCTGTACATTACAAGATTCTATTTTATGTGTTATATATTACATGCATATGCATGAAAAGATTATATGTTACATTATGTATTACAACACATATAATGGTTTTTAACTTTAGGGGTTACCAGTGATGTGAATTTTATGTGTTAATTATTAGTTTTGCATCTTAAGCAGCTGAATTGTCAAATTTTTAGTTAAGGCTTGGGCATTTTAATTTCCTTATGGCCCAAAGGAATTTTTAAAAATATGTATTCCATTCCCTCAGCTTGCCAATTGCCTCTACCATAAGAAAATGCTGACTATGACATCATATCACTAATATGCCCTCACAGTTGCCAAATATTTTGGTTGTTAGATTTTTTTTTTGAAAGGATGGTACTCATAGAATCAAGATCACTCTGTCACAGGAAATGTATTTATAGGAACTGTTTTAAGACGTTTATTAAAAACAAATCTGGTGATGTGTATCTCTATTGATTCAAACACTAGAAAGAGGCAAATTGTACATACATTATATTTAGAAAAAATAGCCATGTACAGCCTCAGCAGAAAACGTTGGAAACCATGGGTAGTTGCCAGTGCTTCGAATTAACTTTATGAAATGGTCAGCAAAGCCCAGTTGTGTGTGCTCCCCAGAAGGGCCAGTCCTAGACCATTTTCCAAAAGACCCTCATGCGCACCCTGGGGACACAGATTTCTGTTTATTCTACAGTGTGTATTGTACTGGCTCCAGCTCTACATTCAGCTGCATTTGGTTGGGTGCCAGGCATCTTGTGGAGATTGTATATGCCATGCGTTAGTTGTTCAGCATGCCCGTGGACGCGACTTTACCTTTCTTGAATTTTGTCTATCTGGGATCTATTTGTGTGTCCTGAGTGTGTGTGTGTGTGTGTGAGAGAGAGAGAGAGAGAGAGAGAGAGAGAGAGAGAGAGAGAGAGAGAGAGCACTGTACATTTCAACCTGAACTGTTTTGCCTGGCCATCTCTGTGGCACAGGTTTTCCTCTGAAGACAGCCTAGCACTGAATTCCTTCTTTTTTTTTCCCCCAGTGACAAGTCAATTACTTGTTTAAATTCAGTTTGAACTCCCTGAACTGAAAGAGGCTAGAGGAAGCAGGTTTTTCCCTGTGAATAAACAAAAGAAGAAAAATGGAAAGCCATTCCCAAACACTGTGATTTTTTAGGTTGTAGCAAGAACACAGAACAGCCTGACAATTATGATTATCTTCTGTTTGAACCAACAAACACAGGGATTGTAGAATCCATTTTCTTTCCACTTCCCAGCAAGAGAAACGCTTTAATCAATGATATTTTGGGACAAACAAAGGAAAATATCGATGGGCTCTGTTACCTTAAGATAGAAATTTTCCCTGTTACTGTGTCCAAATGGCTTCCACGCTTGCATGCAGGGCAGTGATTTCTTCTGAAGTGTAGACTTCTTAAAAGTAAGAACTTAAATATTCTTAACCCAAGAGCTCCCAAAGAATAAATTCTGAGTCTAAACGAGAAAGTGTTTGTAAAACTCAGCTTCACCCCGGGGAGAGGTCAGTGAACTTGGCCAAGTAATTTTTTGTGTGTGATGGGCTTCTCCCCTGTGCATCATTGTCTTAGCCAAATAAAAATTGGAAAGCACTGTTCTTCAACTATTGAGGAAATGTTTCTAGCAGAGAGATGTTTCTTTTTAAGTGTTATTATCTCGAGCTGATGTCAAATTGTGCCACTGTCTGTCTTTATTCGGGCCATAAGAAGTACCGGGTATTACCTGGTCTGCCCAAAAGAAAAAAAAAAAAAAAAAGGAAGGAAGGAAGGAAGCAAGCAATAATTCTAGCCCTAATATTTTTTCTAATGGATTATGTGCTTACTGAATTCAAATTTTGATGAGTAATTATTTGGTCAAATTCCATATAGCTTAAAATATCTAAAAATATGGCAATTTCACATAGATAAAATTTTGGCAAATGAAATTGAAAACAAAAGTGGCAAAATTTCTTCCTACTGGTAATTTCAGATCACACCATCGGCTCTCGCCAGCGTGTGCATGTGTTAAGCCGTACAGAGAAACCTGTGATTATTCTAATTGCTCTTTTTGCTTCATACTAACAAGCTCCAAACCGTGTTTTAAACTAGTTGTTTTGAAATAGTTATTTGTCAAGTCATCAAATCTCAGAAGGCGAGTGAGCACGAATTCGCCATGTTTATATTCCAACGGTTGGTCATATTATGCAGGCTTTCATCTTCAGAAAGTTCAGAGGCGCAAATGAAGACAAGCTCTTCTCTGACATGAAGGCCGCCCAAACACAGAAACATCTGACTAACAGGGCCTCTCAGCTCACAGCCGCTCTTGGAACACAGTTCACCTACACACAAGTGACAATCACAAGCCTCCTTTTCCAGGCTGAAGTGTGGGTTATAGAAGGCTTCATTCAGCTCTTAGGCCTTTGCCATGGAAAGTGACAACATAAAATGATTAATATTTTAATAACACCAGAAGTAACATTGCTAAGGACATTTTTAATATGACCCTTAAAAAAATCATGGTTGGGGCAGCTACAGATAAGTAAGCACTTGGTTTTAAAGTTTTCCATAGTGAATCCACTATGCAAATTACAGTTGACATTTTAAAAGGTATTTTAAACAATTACTATTTTAGAACCCTTACTATAAATAAAAATAACTGATATAAATACATTTTAATTTTAAAAAATGTTGGTTTAGTTGTTAATACAGAGAAAAAATTTGCTTAGATCATACACCTAATTTTTTTTTTTAGCTGTCTACTGACCTAAAAAAAAAAATCAAAGAAAAAGCTTGTAGGAAAACTTCCTTAGTTTTTTTGTGTGTGAACTATTTGGTATTATTGACATGCAGGATATTTCAATTTATTCATTTTTAAGTTAACAAAATTGTTTTTCTGTCTGTTTGTAATTCCTTAAAACAAAATTATGTTGCTTTTGTTCTGTAGGTTTAAGCTGGTCAATATTCAACATACACTTATTCTTGAGATTGTAGAAACTGTAGCTACCTCTTGCTCGTCTGCCTCCGATTAAATTTCCAAAAATCTCTGCTTCAGATTCACGGATGCCAGTTTCACCATTTTTTGCCGGGAGGCTAATTTCTTAGGAAGAAAAGACCTACGTGGTTTGCTTTAGTTAACCCCTGAGTTGTGGTGGGTTTGACACTTGGGAAGCCTCCGGCTCCCAGTGTCAGGAGATGGCATTGTTTCAGGAGTTCCAGGAAGGACATTGGAGCAGGGAAAGGAGGGCTAGGCAGAGGAATGGCCAGGCGAACAGACTGGATGCTATTTAAATGCCTCTCCAACTATCAGCAGGAAATTGCACTGGAGAAGTGGTGCTTCCTGCCCCACTGAGGATTTGGTTCACAGCGCAGTTCCTACTGTCTGTTTTGTTGCTCCTTTACATCCTTTTATTCTTTTTTTTTCTTAATGAAATTGAGAAGCCACCATAAAGGCCTGAGGATAATTTTTTTTTCCCTATGCCTTGCTGGTCAAACAGCTTTTCCCTTCCTTTAACTGCAGCCATGATCCCATTTTCTAATTGTGAATATTGTGCGTGTCCATTCCCAAAGCAGCCCAAAACTTCTGCTGCTGCTCTGCCACTGGGAGAAATGTTGCGGTGTCCTTTCTGTATGGTAGGCCAAGTCCAGAGTTAGCAGTCTGCCATCAGGAGACTCGTCGCGAGCAGAACAAAAGCCTCTTCATTTCCGACCCAGTGAGAATATATCAGTTCTGAGATAATAACCGGGACAGTTTTGAAAGTTCTCCAAATCAGGGCTTACTTTTGCCCTGAGAAGAGAATTCAGTGGGAACATATGTTTGCTCCCCACATCAAACCTGCCTAAACACTTGCCTCCTAGCACACACAGTAAGTTATGGGGCCTTTTTCTCCTCTCCAATATTGTCGGCCTCACACAAAGACACATTCGCTCATCATCATGTGAATGAACAACGGTGGACAAGCAAGTGCTTTCCAAGTTTTTATGTGTCTGAGTAGATTTTTATTTATTCATTGTTGGCCCTTAATACTTTCAAACATAATTCTAAGATGAGATGGGGCACAATTATATGTGATAAAAATTATGGATGGTGACAAAAATGAAATGCTGCACGGCCCTCAACAACTTATAAACTATTTCACAGAGTGCCAGAGTCTTATAACGTTGATCTGTGGACTCCGGAAAACAAACAAATAATGTCAAAGGTGATGGGGACATTTTAATACGAGAATTGTATTTTGTAGCCTGAGGCGAAGCTCAAGTTACTCCTGGAGTTTTTAGAACATTGAAATCCCTGAAGACTTTTGAACATTTTTCAATAGCTAAGAAGTTATGCGGTACAATATCATATCATGTAAAGCAAACAGTGTGGATAATTGTTATAGTTTATTGAGCAAAGTGATGTTTTCATGTGAAGAACAGTTCTTAAAGTTGATATTTCTCCCTTTGGAAGTTGGAGGTACTTCGAGAGGGATCCTTAGGCTTTCTTCTTGGGAGAGCTAAGGTCTCTGACTTCCGATCTAAACTGGTGTTCAGAGGGGCATTTTCGTTACAGCACCATACTCTGCCTTGAACAGTAAACTCACATCTTTGTGATAATGCTGTCTTTAAATTCCAGGCTGCCTTTATCACCTTTGCAGTTTTACTCAAATCCTCCCTCGTTTCCTAAGGAAATGCAACGTTTTATTCCAGATGACAGGGAAGGGAGCCACTGTAGCTGTACCTTTCTGTTGGGGAGAGAATCCTGCTTCAAAACTCAGTCTCTTCTCCCCCAACTTGGCTAGAGATTAAGCTAAAGCACCTGGGAGATAGGAAGTGTGAGCACCGAGAAGTGATGGTCAGATTTCAACTCCGCTGGAAAAGGAAAAGAAAAAGAACTGCTTGGTTTGCCTGGCATCCCTCAGGGACCTAGAGCTGTGCCTTCCTCCAGGCCAAATTACACTCATTTTGAGAGAGGGCACATTGAGGTAATTGGTAGGACCGAGTGGGGAAGAGTTGAATTCCAGCTGCTTCCATTGTAGCTGACCTGAAAATGAACAGGGCATGTTAACAATGGTGGCTAACATTTGACTTGGCTTTTTCACCTCCACAAACCCAAGGGTGAGGATTATAAAGTACGGAATGACTGCACCAATAATGATCCTGTTCAAGTGGGAATTGCTATGTTGGGAAAAGCTCACACACCGTTTTAAAAATAGTTGATGCATTTACCAACCACAGCCCTATTACTGGAGCCCAATAAAGTTTACCCACAGCGTGGAAACACCCCTTGTTTTTATTGTCAGCCATCTAGTGAGCCTGTCATGGACTCTCACCTCTCCTTGGGTTTGTCGCCCCTTTGGTTTCCTTTTTAAAGTATTCGTAATGGAAGCCACTTGGAAGGCACTAGATTCCCACCTCCAAGGAAGGAACAAAATAGAAATGTGTTCTTGACTCCCTTTCTCCCTAAATTGTGCCTTTTTTTTCCAGTAAGGAGAATAACACAGTATTACTCAATAGTTTTTCTAGCGAAATAAGCAAATTAAATTGATGTTACATGCATATTTAAACTCCATCCAGTTAAGTACTGACGTGATTAAAATAATCAAATGTATTACTTAAAAAATTAAAAAGGATAAATTCTGCACCCCATTATTTTATTGACTTTTCAATATAAATTGCAGAAATGTTTACATTCCTAATGGCATTATTAAGATAAACTGACAAATCAGAGGGAAAAAAGTTGATTGGCCAGCACATTATTATTTCTGCACCTGCTATTACCATTCAGAGGAGCCCAGCAGTTCTGAGCAGGGTGGATGGCGTTTTTTTTTTTTTTCCTTAAGCTTTCTTTGTGTGATGTGGGGGTTGGGATAAATGTTTAACAAGTGTGGTTTCACTTTGTCGGGCCTTTGTGTGTGTTGTTGTGATTAAAGGACCACAGTGTATTGGTGGAGCTTTGGAATTAGTATGCAAATAAATGAAGCCGGCAAGGTTTCCCTGTACCTGATGCCCTGAGCCTCCCTGCGGGGAATGGGAGGGCAGACTTTTAGAAGTTGTCCAGTGGCAGATATGGCCAGCTCTTCAATTTTATACTGGGCATCTGTAAGATCTTGGAAGGAACACTTGACATTTTTATCTTCTGATTATGTATTTGCCAGGGGGTTAGAAAGACCTGGATGATGGAGAAGCTTCTGAAGAATGTGTGTTACGTAACACGGCCAGTGCTTTGCTTGAAGGTTGGGTCTTTAC
Organism: Alexandromys fortis; assembly: GCF_014885135.2. NCBI lineage: Eukaryota > Metazoa > Chordata > Mammalia > Rodentia > Cricetidae > Alexandromys > Alexandromys fortis. The sequence continues at coordinate 1,649,436 of NW_026068077.1, read as the reverse complement.
CCTGTTTTGCTCTTCTATGGAGTATCATTTTCCCAACAGGAGTTACGTTTCTCTGCAGCGGAGATGGGAGATGGCTGTGTTTGCTAATAGAACTCTCGACTTCTGAGAGGACTTACTATTCACAGCACAGTTCGTGCAAACCAACTTCAACTTTGTGCACATGGCGGGAGAAATGATGCTGCATCCTTGTCTGTTATTTTATTCTGTTCTATTTTAGATATGCTTTAAGAATGCCATACCAGTCTTTGAGAGCCAGTGGCATTAGATTTGTCATAAGAGGGAAGGAAGTATATTGGCTCTTGCTGTGGCTAGTTAAAGCTTGTAAAGATGTGGGTGAAATTGCATTACTTCCTGAAAGACAGTAGTTCCCACCAATTCACAGGAGTTTAGACTTCATTCTATAATAATTGAAACTCACAGACTTTAATAACACTTAATGTGTAGCATGGATCCCACTTAATCTCCCCGTCTTCATAGCAAAATGTTTACATAAATGAACTCTCAATTTGATATCGACTATTTAGCCTCGTCCCTTCCAAAGTTAATACTATTTCCATAATGAAACGTGTTCTGCAGTTGCCATAGGGCTACTTCTTAAAACCCGTGCTCCGCCCTCTTCTATTGAGCCATCTGTTGGTTAGGTCAGCAATGAAATTGGAGCCGGATCTTATAAATCAAAGCAACTTCTCCGCCATTGTATTAGCCTGCTTCAGCGGGAGCTGAAGTTAACATTCCATCATATTTTCATTTTGTTGTATTTGCAACAGAAATGTATGTGCTCACATTGGTTATTTTCAGCCTATGACAGCTGTGATATTTAAAATGATCACAGCTGTTGTGACTTAAAATTGATTTTTTTATTAACACCTGAGAAAAAAAGCCCTGTGCTGTATTAAAATTTTAAATAATATGAGCGTAAAATTAGGTATGTTGATGTGAGCCTAGTGACCTCGCTTCCCAGAGGTCTCAAAATGTGGCGAACCTCTGGGATACTGGCAGTGAATGGGCGAACACTGGGAAGAGGGGCGCTTCACTTTGGGAGGATTCATGTCGTGGCAGATGCTCCTGGCGCCACTTTACAGTGTCAGCTCTGTTAAGAAAACCTTTTAGGATTCGGTTTACTTAATTAACCCCGAGAAAGATGGCTTACAGGGATTGTTGTGAGAGCCTGACCTCTAAGCTGCAGAAGCTATGTTATCTTTCAGATACAACACTGAGACACGCAAAACCACACTCACCTGTCCCTTGTGGAGGACCGTTTAGTTTCATGGCCATTTTCTCCTCCACTCTTAGAGGATGGACAAAAAGAAAAGCAATAGCAAAGCAGAACCGGATACCTGAGTAGTTTTAGGCGAGCCCTTGCCTTTAGAATCTTTATTGCATTTTTGATTTCTACTTTGCATATCCACTAAATGTTTCAAAATTAAGTTGTGATTTCTAGGTTCCATTGGTTTCAAGAGTTTTCTAGTCTGAAGTTGGTTGGGTATTGGAGCATAGCTGTAACAATGGATTAACTACTTAACAAGGAAACCATTCTAGGCCTTTTGGTGTAGCGTATCAAGCTGACAGCTGACCTGGTGTGGGATTATTTATGGATAATAGTGTATTCCCAGATGCATTGCCAATAGGGAGCTATGTAGATGAAACTCTGGTTGGCCCTTTGCTTTTCACCTGAATAATTCAATCAGAATCGAAAACATGGTGGGCTGTCTGGTGATAAATGTGTGGCTGGATCGGACAAAGAATGGATGGCTGGTGGGTGGATGGGTAGATCACATAACTAGACAGCAACAGATAATGTCAATTATTTATTGCCCAAACTTGTTTGTTCATTAGAAAGTCATATACAGTATATTGGTTTGGCTATTATGTATAGATGAGAGCACAGTCGAAAATAATAACGATTTCTGTTAAGTCCTCAAGATCACTAAAGAACTGATTTTAAAAGTTCCAGAACAAACACAGATTGCTGGTGTCAGTGCTAAAGGTCACAATATCACATTCAAGATGATCATAGCTGGAAATGATTTTTCACTGGTTTGGAGGGCAAAAGCTGCTTCTAGAGATGTCTATAGAAAGCTTCAGAAAATCCAAGTGGGTATTTGTTGCTGAGAGGCTCCGATTACAAACAAGGATCTCTAGAGCAGTGGTGCCTCCCAGGGGACAGGTGGAAACAGTTTGATTGTCCCAGTTGTGGGCATGGCATGGGGTTGCGACTGGCATATGGTTCTAGAGGCTAACCCTTGCATGCTGCACAGAACTGCTCCTCAGCAGGGCAGAGGCAGAGGTGTCCTGCTTTAGACATGTGGGGTCTGGACATTTATAGTTAATTCTTGCCATGTGAGCCACATGTAGAGTCCTTTCCTCTGCCTTCCTTCTTATTGTCCCCTTTTCTCCCTTCCCTCTTTCATTTCCCTGACTTCTCCCTGCTCATTCCCAGCCTCCTTTCCTTCCCTCCCCATCTCTATGTTCTGTCTTTTCACTTCTTTGTCCCTCCCCTCACCCATTCTCCTTCTTCCTTCCTCTTTCTTTTCCCCTTCACCTTCCTTCCCCTCCAACCAATTTCCTTCTCTTTTTTTTGATATGTCACTCTGTAGAGTATTGTAAACTATCTCCATGATCTACCAAGCAAATGTAATATTTCATTTGCAATGTTTCAATATAGTGAATTATTTGTGAACCCACTGAAATGGATTCAAAATAGCTGTTAGACTTTCTTGAGTCAATAAGGGACATTTTCTTCCTACGCTAAATATATATGCTTGTATCTTGTCTTTTAGAAGATTGGGAACTTGATCTATGTTTTTGCTTCATAGAATCCTGAAAGAAGTATATTCCTTCTTTCCGCTAAAGAACATAAAGAGGAAAAAGGGAATTAACCTAAAGAATAACTAATAATTACATATGAAAATATTTGAGGGGAGCATTAAGGATATCGTTTGAATCCTTGTTAAATATATGGTTAAATGTTAACTTGTATACGTGGTAAATATATACACAAAGAAGGTTATAAAGATTAAAGCAAACCTGAGGGACTCTTCAGCTTCCCCAGCAGAGCAACTTTTTCCCCTACTGACATCGGGGACCCCTCTTCCTGTCACTGCCCAGTGTCCATCATTACTGTACCTTTCTGGCTGTGATTTGGAATGTGATACTGAGACCTTCCCTGCCTCCCCTGGCTCTCCGTACAGGAAGGGTGAAGGATCTGATAGCGGAGTCTTTATGGCTGCCAACTCTTAGAACCCAGTGCACCTCACTTCCTAGATGCCAAGGTTTGGAGATAGCTGCCAAGTCTGACAGGATCTTGTGCCACCCTTCAGCTTCTGCCCGAGACTCTGTGAGGTGCTCCAAGGTCTGAGCAGAGTCTACAGGACATGGCAGTCGGGCACAAGTATCGGCAGCTTGGACTCACAAGCTGCCTTTGGCACCGAGAGGTTTTGGTTGTTTTCTAGTGCATTGGTTCATGGGATTGCATCTCAGCCCTGCAGGCGCCCTCACACCCACACCATACCTGCATCCTGGAGCCCTGACCACCTTGGCCCTGTGCAGTTCTAGTAAAGACTCACGGACAACAAGAGAATTAGCCTCAGGTCCACCTCTTTCTGGGACACCTGTGAATTTGCCCTCCCTTGGCTTTTAGTTGGGTCTTCTTGTCACATGTAGTATAGGATTGTCTAGAGCCATAGTGAGCAACTGCAGAGATGTCATTTTTGCCTGTCGCCATGAAGGAACTACAAGTTATCATTGTGGTGATAATTTCACCTATTGGAGGATTTCTGTTTCTGGGAGGTGGTGATTTTTTCCCCCAGTGTTGTCCACGAATTTTAAGGCAAAGGGTAATTTAGGGATCATTGGTCTTGTTCTCAGCTTCAATCAATCATTGATTGTCTGTGGTAAGGTCTCAGTATTTCTCTGATGTTCCATAAACCCGAGTCTAATCCTCTGAGTAATTTTAAAGCAATAATATGCTTATCGTTGATTTCAGAATGTGCTTTGTAAAGGCAGGTTATGTAGTATTTGTGTATTTATAGGGTATGAAATATTTGTAGGGTACCTTTTCTTTAATATGTAGGCAGCAAGTACTGTAAAACTGTGATAAAACTTAAACTTTTATTGTAGTCTTAACATTTGATAAAATAATCTGTGAGCCCCCATTCCTTTAGAACGTACTCTCATGTACCTCCCAAAGCAACGTAACCTACTGCACCCCAGAAGGTAGGTGCCCCAAATGTTGTTAGCCCATTTCAAAGACTGATGACACCCTGGACAGTAGGGTAGCTACTAGCTACATATGACTGTTACCATTTGATTATAAATTGATGAAAATTAGAACAGTTTTTAAAAATTAAGTTTCCCAGTTACACCAACTACATTTAAAGTCCCCAGTCCCATGTGGTTAGTGTCCCTCCATGGGCTAGCTCAGGGAACCTTTGCATCATCCAAGGGAGTTCTGCTGGAGAGATCTGGGCTGAGAAATGGTAGCACCTGGGAATTTAGTGAATCCCATGGTCTTCATGCATCATGAAGAACTAAAATCTCTCCTGCCATGTTTCAATATGGTATTTTGCCTTTTTCTTAACTTTAGATAAGATAATGTCAATTCTGAGATAGGAATTAACATTTTAAGGCCCCTTGTATTATCTTAGATGCTCAAGAGAATTGTATTTGTTGCTCCTTAATTGAAAGTTAGTGTTTGATTTACCTAATCTTACTTAAGGATCAGCCTCTTTGTTTGTGCAGAGCAGAGACTTTGGAACCCCTTCCTCTAATTAGAACCCTAACTAATGAGCTTCTGAACGAGGGGACCTGCCATGTCTTAAGGCATCTTTGCACATCCATTAGCTTCTCATCAACAGCCAAGAAATGTTTCCTCAGCCCAGTGGATGTGGTGCATCTGATGTCCATGCCCCTGTCTCTGTAGAGTAAGGCAGACCCGTGGCAGGTTCTCATGACCCCACAGAAGAGAGAGAGAGCACTTACAGCTGCCCCCATTGTTCTGTCAACAAGCTCTGTTTTTCTGGAGACAGGTAATGTGCCTGTTCAGGTATTCATGAGCACGGGGAAGACATTCATTAGTTCCCTGGTACCTTAAACCTACCGTTCTTGAATAGGTGAGAGCCTTGTCTAAGTTTCCCCATCTCCCCGGGCTGTGCAGACTAAGTGCTTGGCACATGCTCCAGTGCTTTCTTCTTGAGCATCTAGTGGTATCACAAGCCATGGTTTCTCTCAGTAATAATCATGGTGTCAAGAGGCATTTGTGCCCTGTGCACTCTTTCAGTTTGGACCATGTTTAGTTCCTATAATGCAAATACTGCTTTAAACTTAGCAAAGCCAATTTGCATTAATATTTTGGTTTCATATAGCTAGCTATTGCATCTCACAAACAAGTGCATTTTAATGAGTACTGGCAGAATGATAAAAAGGTTATTCATTAAATACTATTGTAGAAAATACAGCAGTTGGTTGCCAGAAATCATTAAAGCAAAACATAATGTGCATTGAGGCCACAAGGATGCCCCTCCTTAGGAGTACGTGACCCTGTGGCATTCAGTGCAGTGAGAATCAGTGCTATTCACGCAGGCATGGAGGGTGAGGTTAATTAATATAAAATACATGCCAGCATACCATTGACACCAGTGTTTATTTTTAAGATTTAAACATATTTTACAGTTTTGATATCTGTCGTGAGATCATAGGGCATCACCTCAGTATTAATATGAAGGACTGTAACAGTCATGAAGACTGAGTTGTGAAGCAATGCGCTCTTAAAGCTTACATTTTGCTTTTAAATCCTGAAGTGGTATCCTCCCCCCCCCCGCCACCCTATGTTTTGTGATTCATTTTTTCTCCTTCCCTTTCTGGAATGCTTTATGAGAATATTGAACAATTTTTTTTCTTCTTCTTCTTTTTTCTTTTGCAGGGTAACATAGGGGAAAACTACACATTTGCAACTGGCTCTTTAGAAATACACTCCTTTAACACATGCGCCCTGCACGCTGCTGCCATGGCTGTCATAGCTCGTGGTTCCTAATTATAATGAGCTTTTCTGGTGGTGTCGCTGCAGTTGTTTCTCCCCCAACCCCCTCAACTCACTTTTCCCAGAAGAGAGTTCCAAGCCTTTGAAAATTCTCATGATTTTGCAAATCCACTCTATTTTTGTCGAGAATACAGGAAAGTTAAAATTGGCTGGTCGGCTGCCATGTTTTGAATCCAATTTTAAAGCAAACCCTTTGCAACCCAGGGAGCGAAGCTGACATCTTTGTGTCTGTAATGAAGATAATTACACCTGCAAGGTGACATCACTAGCGAAGTGACAAATGCACTTGAGAACCGAGTCCCCTGTCTCCTCTGAATTCTGTAGACCACTTTTGGCATTTAGCTCTAGACACCTCTTTCATGCTTGTCGTTTGAGAAGTTGCTTTCAGATGAATTTACTAAAGCTGACTGACACAGGGTTAAATTAATTCTTTTCTTTATTACTCAAAGTGATACAGACCTTTCTTGGACTAATGTAGCTTAATTAGTGGTCAATTAAAACTGAACATTGCTGAATTGAAGTTCTTTGATCAAACTCCCTGGCATGGGCTCTCTTTCTTTAACTAGCCACCATCTTGAATTCATTTGGAATCAGTAGTATAAACAAGTTTAAAACGGTTCTTTTATAAGAAAGTCAGCAGGCTTGTATAGCTGCGGTTTCCTTTTTTACTTCTGTAGGCGGCGATTCAAAGGCATGCTAAACGAAAACAGTGCTACACCCTGGAAAAAAAAATACATTTTTAAAAGTAACAGTAAGTAGTGAGGAAGTAGTCAGTGCTCCAACCTGTTTCTGTAAATAATTAATATGCACTCTCCCATTATAAAAGCAAGCTCCCTTTTCTCCTACCAGAGGACCATGGTTATAATAAAAAGTGAAATGTACGCGTGCACACAGACACACACACACACAGACACACACACACACACACACCTACTTGGGTGTTGCTGACATTAGAGGAAGGAAGGCTGGGCCCAGTTACTCCTACATTCCCTCTTCATTGCTCATGGGATAATATTTCATCTCTCTGTTTTTGAGTTTGGGATTGTTGGTTTCCTCGTTTATTTTAAGGCCATTGCTGTGTTCATATAAGCACTGACCTGGTGTGATTCTGCAGTATATTACTTGCTTCACGTATATAGTTCTCGTGTTAGAGTTTTGGTGCAGTTGCTCCCCCTTCCCTGGAACGGAAGTGGGAATCAGAGGAGAAATTATTGAGTAGCTTGAAGTGGTTCAGCCTTGCCTGTTAGCCAGTGCCTTGTCTTAATATTTAAAGTACATATGCTGCTCTTGTCTAAACATGAATTGATACCATTCAGAAATACCAGGTTTTGAAAGCTTAACAACCTAAAACCATAGAAGATGACATTGAGTTAGTGCTGTGCACTTTAAGGTATTCATTAAAACCAGCAGTTTTTGTATCAGAAATAAAAGTAATAAATTACGATGGAATAATTAATTTGTTGTCCATGCATGGCTTCTTCTGAAATGTTCACAAGAAAGAAAAGGGGGGAGTTTGGAAGTGACCGTGTACTGTTTCCCTCCCCCATAAATTATAAGATTTTGCAGTTTTCATTCCTTATATCCAAAAATTATAGTTATAAACTGTAATCAAAATTAAAAATTTCATCCCTTGACAGAAAGAGAAATTGTTTATAGTCAGTGTGCCTTTCGGCGGTCTATCTCGCCTTCTCCCTAAAGGGCTGATTAAGGAGAATAATTGGGGATGATAGCGGGAGGAAGACGACAATTCCATTTAATTAAAGATAATTTATTTTACTTTAAATTGGTGATGTCCCACATGAATAAGAGTAGATTTAGCAGATAGATTTATTAATGGGTACTGACATCTCGGTTGACAGAAAAAGCAAACATTTTCTTTCTTCATTGTTTTTATTGCGTCCCAGCACCTGAAATTGCTGTCAGCCAGCTTCCTTCGCTGCTCGTCAGAGCTGCAGGCTTTTTCCACAAAATATGCAATTACTGGTTTATCACTAAAACCAACTTGATCCTCTTCTGAGTTAAAAACCCGAGCCAGCCCCTTGATGAGCTGCTTAGGTCCTCAAGACTGACATGAGAAACACTCTCTTCTTCAGGGATGGCCACTGTACTGACTTGTCAGTAGGTTAGTCTTGGAGTGTGGCACATAGTTGTAGCATTTAAATAAGGGCCATCACTTTGCCACTGGTTTGGGGGCAGCACGTTTGCCTAAATAGTCCTCCAAAGAGGTTGTACCTTTGAGTGTTCTGGATAACGAAGAACTCCGTGGGAGGAGGACCATCTGCAAAACACCCAGGTTCATACCTGATGAGCATCTTGCAACCATTAAAGCCCCTGGTGTGGCTGTTGTTGGTTGCTCCTGCAGTTATAATCAGGTCCTGGAAGTTGGAGGGGGGGTACAGTTCAAAAAAAGTATGCAGTTTTTTTTTCTTTATATTCTTCCCCGCCTCTAAGGGTTCTTCTACACAGCATAATTTGGAAACATGTGGAGATTACTTTGTGCTTCTGACACACTGTCGTTTCCCCCAGTTCTGATTGCTCTCCTCTCTGCTGCATGCATATAGCTTCCCTTAATATCACGTTCCTGTATTCCAGCTCATGTTTTCTATTGTTCTGTCATTTCTGTGTGCTTGCCTAGTATATTTCTTTCCCGCTGGGTTTTCTTTGTGGTCTTCTGACCACTTCTTTCTTCATGGGCTTCTCATGGCCACAGCCTCTTTCCTCCCGTCACACAGACCCTCCAGTTTGACTGATGGTTATGTTCCTAACCTTTTGATGTTGTCCTTCTCAAACACATTTCCTCCAAGTCAGAGTCTTCTCTTGTATTCACATTTTAGGGGTGTGTCTTCCCAGCTTAATTTTAAAGAATTAATCCATATAATCAGTGTTTATACCGTGAAAGATAGAAATAAATTTTTTTTTAAATTTTTCCTTTTGGATACTAATCATAGTAGAGTTTTTATTTTATTTTATTTTAACCAGAGGCTTATATTTCACTCTCTTCTAGAAGCTCACTTTTCAGATTTGATGTTCGATCAGTGGTGGTGGTTTTAAGGATTAGTTTTTATTAAATCTTGCTTTCCAAGTTGTGTTAGCCTTCCCCTCCACCAAAGCATCTTGTCTCTTTTATCCACTCATTGAACCTGTCTTAATGATGTAGTCTCCAAGGTCTGTGCTTGGCCCACAGTTTCCCCCCACTTTTATCCATCTCTTTTATTGCTGTTGTGCTGGATTCATCTTGTATCTTTTCTTCTATAATTATTGACTATGCGATATTCTCCAAGTCCTCCCAGGAGAAAATGTTAGGAAAGCAGCATCCTTGGGGGACAGTGGGATATCTGCAATAAATTCTAAATTTTCTTCAGAATCGTGCAGTCATGAATCTAGATGGTCTGGGCATGAAGTCAGGCAGTCAGCTACACTGAAAGTAGGCTGAAAATCTTAGGAGGGAAAACAGTTGTGTTTATGGAAGGTAACCTCAGCTGTAGTGTTAGACAGTGGTTGGGGGGGGGGAGGAGGAGGAAGAGGAAGAGAAAGAGGAGGAAGAAAAGGAGGAGAAGGATTGGATCTGAGTAGAGAAGGTGAGGTCTGGCCAGCCAGAAATACTTGGTTCCTACTGGCCTAGAGAGAAATAGGCAGTGGCTCAAAATAAAGGCATATCCTGGAACTCAGTAATCCTGGTTCACCTTTCCCGGCTTCCTTTCAGTCTATGTTATTTCTTCTCTGTTCGTTTGACAATTCCTACACAACTTCACCTTCTATTTTCAAGCACCTCCAACCGCCTTGTCTTTTCCCATCCTTGCTTTACTGCCAATAGTCACATGATGTGAGGAGCCGTTAAGTTACCTGGATGGGGGGCTTCTGTGAGTTGGGATCTCTGATTCCCAGGGAAAACATCAGAAGTTTGGAGAAATAAATACCTGAAAAGAAAGCCTGTAATTATGACAAATGCCTGTAATCCTAGCCCATGGGAGGGGGAGGCCTGAGGAGGCATGGGGTTCAGGAGTTAAAGGGCAGTCTTCATTACATAGTGAGCTGGGAACCAGCCTGAGCTACATGAGACCCTGCCTCAATAAAAATAAATAGATGAGCCTGAGATCTTAGCTATGGTATCCCCAGACTGGAAACACCAGCCAGTGTGACTGTGTAAAAACAGATTCAGGGATAGAAGCCTGTGATTCTGAGGTAAGAGGAGCAGGGAATGGCAAGAAAGAACTTTCTAGATATGGTCCACGCCAGGGTGACGCCTGAAGCCTGGTCATTTGGGTGGCTTGGCCTGTCCCACCTCCCCTCCTCGCGTACTCCTCCCAGCCTCTTCCTAGGCCCTCCCACCCCCAAGCCAGCCCCAGGCCTTGCTGCAGACATCTGCAGGTCTGAGCCACACATACCCAGCCCGAGGTCGTTTCTCTGCCTCCCACTATGAATTCTGGGCTGTGGTCCTGCTTGCTCTTGTCTGTCAGATTGCAATCCTGATGCTGTCAGCCATGCCTGACCAATCAGCAAACACCACCACGGGATGAAATTTAAACAATGCAGATGCTCACATACAGGGTTATGTTGCGTGGACCACGAAGGGAGAGCAGAGGTAAGGAAGGCCCGAGTCTCCCCAGAGTGGTCTGTCCCCAGCCCGCTTGGCCTGACACTTCCTAAGCCACACTGCTTCTTTGCTGTGTTGCCATCTGCTTTCTCCTATCTTTCTTTATCAGAACTTTGGTTTCCATCCCCTGCCCGTGCACCTCCACTCTGTTCAGTTCGGTTACTCATCCCCCTCCCTCTTGGCTTAGTGCGCCGTCATGAGCCTCTCTAGTCTGCAGGACCTCACTCAGGTCTTGCCACACTTAAAGGGAGAAAGGGCTGCTGGGATCAAGGCAGATGTATGGAATTAATAGGCTTTATTAATTTTCCCCACTGCTGGACAGTGGAATTTATCTTCAGGTTATAAACATAGTTGGCTTTCTTACCACTGAGATGTACTGAATTTTAAATTGAGTTTAAATCTCCTTTTTTTGGAACTGGTTTACATAGAAAGGATATAAATAGATCCGATCTAAATGAGGAGGCATCAGCCCATCTTGAGTCTTGGGGGTTGGGGATTGCTCTCTGTCCCCCTTCCTACAGTTTCCCGCTGGCAGAGGAACCATGTGGCTGTCATCTTCTTCTGTTTTAAGTATTTAGTTGGTCCTTTTATAACTTAGAGTGTTTACAGGGTTCTGTACTCCCTCGTCCCATCTGGAAAATATTTAAACTTCATACGATCTATAAGATGAAAATACCACATATAAGGGGCTAGGCAGAAGGAAGAGAACGGAGAGCCATCGCGTGTGTTTAGACTCAGTTGTTTGCTCAGAAGCGGCTGCTGGAGGAATTGGAACAAATAGCTTGTGTGGGGGGAATGGTTTGGTCCAGGGCTGTACATTCCACCACAGAATGAGCCTTGGTTTGTAAAACTGACGTTCTGTTGTGACTTCCAGATCCAAACAAATCTCTGCAAATTTCTGCCCGATCAAGTTAATAAGAAAATATATACATGCAGAGGCGAGAGCCGTGTGCTACTTGGCGGTTCTGTCAGTGCGGGTGGAAATAAGAGACGGATTTTACCTACTGTATTAACAGCCAGCCAGCAACTGCCAGGACCTCCAGCTCACTCGTTTGCTTGATTTTTTTTTTCTTTCCTTTTCTCTCTCCTACGGAGAACAATGATATGCAGAGAAAGCCTCTCACAGGGAGAGACTAGGAGAGATACAGGATTGGGGTCACTTTGCTTCCAATTGCCTTGTAATTGGGGAGCAGTTTCCACTTTCCCACTCCCTCACAGATGTAGTTTAGAGGGACAGGCTTGTCCTAGCCGGATGTGCCGAGGGACCAGAGGGTCATCCCCCGCTCTGAGCTTGTGATCGGGCTCACACCTGTGCTCAGTCCCCTCCATGATGGATGACCTTGCGTTAACCCGGGGTGACCTTTAGCCTCTGCCTGTTCCCAGGGCTGGGTTCTGGGCTTGTGGGCCCTCCCCCTGCTCTCATTTACAGGTGGTTGCTGGAGCCTCGTACACTTGTTTTTCGTGGTGCATGGTGCACTTAGCAGCCCGGCAAGACCTGCAATTTCATCCCTCTCAAGGGGCCAAGAAAGGGCTGCGGGGGGGTGGGGGTGTTGCAGAGAAAGAGAGAGAGAGGAGTTGCTGTTTGCATGTGCTTTTCTATTTTGTGGCTCATATGGTATCAATTACCATTTGATGGCAACGCCAGGCCTGAGGCCCTTTGCATGTTTGTCCTGTGAGAAAGATCTGGAAGAACCGACATATGGTTTTGATTGCAGCAATTGCAGGTTGATAGAATGAGCGCAGGGGTGAGGTGGGTGGGTTTTCCTTCCGGCCCTTTCCACTCTGGGCTGCTAATGTGCTTTGCTTGTGGGACTGGTCTTTTCATCATCCACCCGCTCCCCACCTTCTCTTCTTCCCGTAGTCCCCCCACCTCTCTACCACGCTGCTTTCCTTGCCCTGCCTCCTCGGCACGTCCAGATCACCACTAGCAACATGTGGCCCACATTAAGGACCTTCAATTAAAACAAACAAAAAGAATTGTCCACCGGTCTGTTAAAATCTTAGAGCAGGTCATTCCATCAAGATGGTCATGAGTGTGCTGAAGTCAAAAACAAGTGGGGGCAGGTCCCTCCCCTAGAAGCTCAGGACATGTTTTTAAAAGTCTGTTGGTGAAGGTTGTTAAACTTTGACATGATGCTGAAAAAAATAGTAGCAGTAGACATTGGTGTGTGTGTGTGTGTGTGTGTGTGTGTGTGTGTGCGGTTTACAGACACTTCTGGGAATTTGTTTGAGCTCATGCCATTAAGGGGCACTAGAAGGATATGAAAGAGTTCTATCAGATTCTGTCTGTCCATCATCAGCCCTAAAGTGGGGAAAAGCAATGTCTGTGAGTATTGCTGCCGATGGAAGGAGATGCTTGGTGACCCGTCTGCCACATGCAGTATCTTCTTCCTTACTGGATATGCAGTGGCAGGGGCTGCCCTGAGAAGGCTCCTTGTCGCTGATGTCCAGCTGGGCCTGCACCTCTGACAGATAAGGGAACACTCTAGTGGGGGACTGGGGTAAAAGAATATTACAGACATGTTTCATGTTGCCCGTGAACATTTTCTGTGGTGCTTTCAGATTCACATGTAATCTGTTCCATAGACTGGTGGCCCATTAAGTAGAGTTTCCTTTTTATTCCAACTATTGAATTTGAAAATAATACACACAATTGTTAGTTTACATAGTTTGAAAGGTGATGTGGCTGGCATATGTTGTGTGTGTTTCTATTAAAAACTTCATCCAGTTGAAAAGTCTAAGAACCAGAGCACCTTGAATTACAAAAGCTCCTAGTGAAGTTTTTGTAATTTATTAGGTATCCCCTAAGAAGGTTTTTAAAAGTGTGGGGTTGGCTGGCTGTGATTGCTAAAGCTAATCCTAGCATGTGGGAAGAAGCATTCTTCTTTGAGTTCGAGGCCGGCCTAGTCTGCATATTGAGTCCCAGGGTTACACAGTAAGATCCTATTTCAAAAAAGAAAAAAGAAAGAAAGAAAGGAAGGAATGAAGGAAAGGAAATAGGTGAGGTTCCAGATTGTTTGTTCTCCAGACCAGCTTTGCATGACAAAGCTTAGCTATGTCTATTAAAAGGTCATGAACCTGACTGGGATAGAGATTTCTATATATTGGGTTCCGCAGAGAAGAGCAAGCATATTGTTCCAATGGTTATTAATGTTTTCAGGTATTTGCCTAAGCCAACTTCTTTGCTGTGTGGAAGTCTATTCTTGCTTTGTTAAATGACTGCATTCTTAGGACTTTGATAATGGTAGTGATTTTGACATCTTGTAATCTTACATGTGAATAAGTGATCGGAAATGTGTGCATTTAAAGCAACTAGCAATTAGTTGAGTTACTCCGGTCCCAGTCACATGCTTTAAAAGCTGCTCTTTGGATTTTTGACTGGTTCAATGTACATAAAGATTAAGCACTTCTACGTGGTTTTTGTGCCATATTAGCTTCTTTGGGAGAGTTGCATTGAGAAGGCTGCTGTGGAGACAAAACAAAAAGAACACTAACAACATGTGTGTATATATACACATATATATTCTGTATATACAGATACACCACACACACACACACACACACACACACTATTTTCCTGAAAGCTCCAGTGGCTCATTTCTGCAACAGATCTGTGCATGGATTGCTGGTTTGACTTGCACCATGCCAGGTCACTTAACAACAGCTGTGCCGGAGAGAGATTTGATTTGAAGAGACATTTTGAATCTTCTCAGTCCTAACACCATTCTGGTTTTGAAATGGAAAAATGGGAAAGAGCTTTCTGGAAGAGAGATATCGCCACCTTGCAGGGGGTTATCTATAAAATTCTCTCAAGGATTCCTCGATTACCCACATTGCTAATCTGCCTCCCCACCCAGAAGCCACAGTCTGATGGGAAGTGTGTCCTTGTGTGTGTAAGAAAACTACAGAGGCAGAAGGTACCATTCGAGACTGCTTCTCTGCTTCTTGCCCAATATTAATTCAGCATTCAGTCTGAAATTTAGGAAAACTTAGCAAGGAAACAGCCTGCTTTAATA